>NW_014034530.1:0-1774 GCF_001186125.1 Sphaeroforma arctica JP610
TATATATATATATATATATATATATATATATATATATATATATATATATATATATATATATATATATATATATATATATATATATATATATATATATATATATATATATATATATATATATATGGCTACAAATACAATGGGACATATATGTATCCCAAACGCCCTGATGTATGAACACATATCTTATAAAATATGAATGTGTATTAATAAATTATGAATTTGTTCTTTAATATATCATGAATATATAGTGATATAATATGAATGTATGTATTAATAAACTATGAATGTATATACAAATATAATTATGAATTTATATATTAAAGAAATATATGAATGTGTATCTTTTAGAATATGATTGTATACGTCTTAAACACTGGCAAGCTGTACCAGTCTAACTCAATCAACCCGTGTATGAGGAATCTCACATGCAAGTCCACCTCCTAGTTTCTATTAAGGTTGTTGTTTAGTATCGTCTTATTTTCCGTTAAACTTGTAGTTTAGTATCGTCCTTTGGCTGTGTGCGACCGTACATGCACTCATGATATCTACCGCTGCACGTCTCATTCATCTGCGCAGAGGGCAAGACTTTGGAAGAGATGAACGTCTGGGTAGAGATGTTCGAAGGCCTTGGATTGCGAGTGAAGCGGCAGACGGGGAATACTACAACAATTACCCAGATAGAGTCGCCCAGCAACCGTCACCGCAGTACAGGCGAAGTTGACCCCTGTATGTGCCATTTGTGTAGTATTGTACGACTTTCTTTCATGTGTGTATCGCTGTATAAGAATAGCTACGTCCGAGTGTATATTTTTATTTAAATATATATATGTGTGTGTGTGTGTGTGTGTGTGTGTGTGTTTGTTTATTTGTGTGTGTTTGTATATATATATATATATATATATATATTAGTGGAGTGCGTACCTACATATGCACACTTGTATAAGCATAGGTCCATAGATTGTATTTACAATTTGCACACTTGGATAAGATATCCCAATCTCTTAACCGCGTGGAATTATGCTGCACTGGCGCAATTGTGAAGCTCAATCTTTGTCCTATATCCTTCGCATCTGTTATTTCGAACGCGAGTCTACTAATTATACGAGAGTATCTCTGTGACCCGAAAATGTGTGAAGAGTATCTCGCGACTTCTATAAAATTTCAAGACGACATCTATGAGATTTTTATGAGATGTCTGAAGTTTCTATATTCCTGACCGCTTATTGTGATAACCCCAGAAGTCTCGTAGTTATACATATCTCTATATTTTGTAACTGTGTATTGTACTTTTACTAAACAGTACTTAATATATCATACATAATTTAGTATCACCAAAAATGGGACGGCCGAGCAAGTCGCTGATTGCGGGGACGGACTTCCTGTTCAGTGCGAGTCTACTGGGTGGACCAGGCGGTTTGGGAAGCGCCTCAACAACGGGTACGCACTGATATTTATGTGGCGTAAATGTATACAAACTAATATGAATGTGTGCATTTGCTTGTATGTTTCAATACATTTATATATATATATATATATATATTACAATTATAATTATATAAAAAACTATAATTGTAATTGTATTTATACCTATAAATATACTTTTTAAAATACTTATAACTAAATATTTATATAATTATTTTAAACGACATAATTATATAGTTGTATCAATATATTTATTTATATAAATATTTACATAATATTTTATATATATATATATACTAATTAAATATATATGTATAATTATGTATATATATATATATATATATATATATAT
>NW_014034529.1:0-1774 GCF_001186125.1 Sphaeroforma arctica JP610
ATATATATATATATATATATGAAAGGGGCGCTAAACTTGGAGGGAGGCGAGAGCGGGACGCTTATCAGAGGGAGTCTTAGTGGGACGCTTAACAGAGGGAGTCTCTACGGGACGCTTAACGGCCGTAGTCTTAAGAGTTAGGCGTAACAGCCGTAGACTAAAGAGTCCTGACCATAGGCAGTCCCTGAACCTGGTAGGATATATCTGACTTAGGAATGTCTACTTCTTTATACGTCCATTTATTTTGCTAAAAATGGGGACTGGACATGTATAGTCGTAAAGAGGTTCGTCTATTTTGTTTTAAAAACAAATAGTTGCTCACTCAATTATATTTTTTAGCCAAAACTGATCAATTTTCAGAAGACTAAGCCAAAAAAAAATTGTTTTTAAATAACAGTCTATCTTGTGGTAAATAAATACATACATATTTATGAATTTATGTATTTACTACATTTCAATAGTATATATTTAGTATGTACATATGTATTTTCCTTTTATTTTTTAGTTTTTTGTACTTTGAATAAAAAGAACTTAAAATTCATGTGTTTTATGTATAAAAATAAAACAGTTATAAAGTCTATTTAGAAGGTCGTGTAAAAAAACAATTTCAGAGCCTTCTATAAATATATATACATAGAAGGCAAAATTGTACTTTGCCTCATCTAAATATACATAATTTAGAAGGGTATATTTTTTTGGATATATTTTATTGATTTTAATTCTTTTACTGTTTGCATTTATTTTTTGGATATATTTTTTCTGTACTCCATATTTAGAGTGCTATGACAGTTACAACTTACAAATAGAAATATTGTATTTTTAACTCGCAACGCTCAGGTTTTGCCTTTGAAAAATGTGCCAACCAACAATGTGGGGGGGTTCTTTTTTTTAATATTTACAGTTAGCCTTGAAACGATGGTCGATCAATTGATGTATTTGTAAATACGCGTCTGATTTGATGGCTTTGGAATACAGCTTGTGAATACATACGGACTTCCTGCTAAAAAAAATGTCACCAAATGTGATCACTTGATCAGCCTGGAAATATTTCAATTTTTGATGAAATCTGGACTTGCACATAGTTGATCGATATATTGCAAAACTCATAACAACCTCACACCTACAGTGTTTATGCCAACATGGCAGACTCCGGTGAAGAGATTGTGACTGGCGACATGGCGTTTAGTGTGTAAGTAGTATTGATGAGAGCATGTATTCGAGTTGATTTGTTAAGGAATGTGACCTAGGCAAAACGGTAAATTGGTTCTTAGAAGCTTTTGTCGACAACTATTGATTGGAAATATTCGAAATTTCAACTATGAATGACGAAATGCAGATATCTTATTTCAAGTTTGTCGAATGATAAGCTGCACGAGTCTTTATACATTTTTGTTTTCTGTACATCGACTCGAAGACTCGAATTACTTCAACATAGTTTTTCAAATTCATAAGTCTGTATTTGAACCTGTTTATTAGGGATTGCAATTGTTTTTATGTGTATATATATACGTATATGTATGTATGTATGTATATGTGTGTGTGTATACGTACTCATTTATGTATGTGAGTATGTATCTACATATTTAGGTTTGTATATGTCTGTTTATATCTATGTATGTACGGATATAATATATATGTTCGTATGTTTATATATATATATGTGTGTGTGTGTGTGTGCGTGTGTGTGTGTGTGTGTGTGTGTGTGTGTGCATGTGTGTGTATGTGTGTGTGTGCGTGTTTGTAGATATATATATATATATATATATGCGTGTCT
>NW_014034528.1:0-1774 GCF_001186125.1 Sphaeroforma arctica JP610
TACGTCCCCAAACCCTAATAATCGGAATGATATATGTAAGAATATACAGCTTACCGTACCTGTACATCACAAGCTCTTGTTCTTTCCTTGCATACTCAATCGACAAATCTGAGAAGGGTGGAAACATAAAAAAATATTCAATTATGAATTGCCAATTTTTGATGATATATTTTTTCCGACAGACAATAAATAGCACATACCTAGTTACACAAAGTCCATGTGCCACACCATGCCGGTTCATTAGTGGCACACCGTCCTTTCTCATTCAATAATGACAAATAATTCTCAACGGCATATCCCATATATTTATTTCTCCTTTTCTTTAATTTGAAAGGGTGTCGGTTGCACGGTACTACTCTGTCACTCCGTTACTCTGTATCTCTCTCCGTAGGTATGGCAATAAAAACATATGTGAGAGAGGCAAACTTACTGGTCGCAGTCGAGAGTCGCAGGCATAGTAGTCGCAGTCGAGAGTCGCAGGCATAGTGGTCGCAGGCATAGTGGTCGCAGGCATAGTGGGCGCAGGCATAGTGGTCGCAGTCGAGAGTCGCAAGCATAGTGGTCGCAGTCGAGAGTCGCAGGCATAGTGGTCGCAGTCGAGAGTCGCAGTCATAGTGGTCGCAGTCTTAACAAATCTCGAAAATTTTGGTCTGGCAATCCGCTCCCCAGTCCCCAGTCCTCAGTCCTCAGTCCCCAGTCCCCTCTGCCCTCACTCCTCAGTAGTCATCAGTAGTCCCGAGACCTTGACCCCACTACCTCTATTTAGACCCCAGAACTCCAGAACCCAGACCCCAGACCCCAGTCCTGTCCACAGGCCTTAGTCCTCAGTCCCCAGTTCCAGGCCCCAGTGGGCCCAGTCCCAGTCCCCACTAACCCCAAGTGCCCGACTCCCCGGTCTCTGAAAACAAATGCATGATGATGTTTTTACTTTCTAATTTTCTGCCCTTCTCGTTTGACAAAATGGTGAATTGGTGACTGGCGTCTCTGGCGAGTCACTCTCTCTCGGAGTCTAGTCTCTACCAGCCAGTAGTCTCTGCCACTCTCTGTGGCCCTGGGGGTGACTGGATTCGTTTCTTGACACAAGAGAGTAATAACAGTTCTTTCACCCCATATTGAATCAGTTTATAACTTCTATAATTCTATATAGTGGAGCTAATATTGTATTCACTTCAATTTCTAAACTGCATTCATTCCAAGTTGAGCACAGTAGTACTACCAAGATCCCTCATGCTGTGCCAAGGCAACGCGCTCAAGGCGGTCTCTCTGTTAGTTTTCCTTATAGCCACGTCTGTGAAGGCTCAGCAAATCGCTGAGATCTTCGTAGATGCAGCTCCTCACACATATCATTTCCGTGGCATATACGGTCTGTTTGGACCTACAGATACTCTCCAACGGATGAATCTATATGAAGCACCGATGTCAGAAGCATGCGAACCGTTCGACTTCACACCACCAGAAAGTAATGTAGACGAAAAGTTTGTCTTTTTTGTGATGCGTGGCGGTCAGTGTACTTACATGGAGAAGGTCAAGAATTGTGAGGACGCGGGCGCGTCAGGCGTACTTGTTGGTAATTATGCGCTGAATCAGGTAAGCAATCATATCGTTCTCCGTTAAAATTTCAACTTTATCATGTTGCATGTATATACATACGTGAGTACGTTGCATTTATTTTCGTAGCTGTATGTATAACTTAATTCGAAATTTTTATACTTTATATATGTTCAGTATATATATATGTATATATGTATAAATATAATATATATATATATATATA
>NW_014034527.1:0-1774 GCF_001186125.1 Sphaeroforma arctica JP610
TAATATATATATATATATATATATATATATATATATATATATATATATATATATATATATATATATATATATATATATATATATATATATATATATATATATATATATATATATATATATAATATACACTTATTTAATCAAGTTTTCGTATGCATATATTTTTATCTACAGCTATATTTTATTGTTCAAATTCTTTATGCATATGTATCATTATACGTCTTTATAGTGGCATGAATATCTCGTAGGAACTATATTATACATATTTCACTGATAATTAGAACATGACATTTGTTTTGAATGTTTGCGGATCACCACACACATTTCATGCTCCACAAAAGTTTTGTAGGTACATTGGGGTTATGTTTTGTAGACTGATATGAACCATCTAAGGCTTGTAGGTACCTTGGGATTGTGCTCTGTAGTCCGAGAGTACCCTCATGTACTTGTGTGCATGCGTGTGTACAGTACCCTTGTGGGTCGTTTCTTCTGTGAACATGCACGTACACACGTGTTCATGCATGTATACGTACACATATGATGAATCCTTCCCGTTCCACTCAAATCCAGCGTTGTCATATACGCGATCCTTTTAGACCGGACAGGGACATCTGCCTGCGTTGTATGAGTTCACAGGGATACAAGCTAATGGTCGAGCTACCTTGACATTGATGTACAGACATGTTTAGGCTTCACCGCATTTGCTCATATATGCATTCCTTCCGTTCCTGTGGCAGAAATCGGCTATTGATGTTGCGACAGAAGCGCTAGAGAAACACAGCATAGAGAAAGATGTAGCGGCGTATATAAAGAAGGTATGACCACTGACTGCTGTATGCGGCGGGTGCTTGCTTATTCGGACTACTACTGTGAGCGCATACTAGCACACTACCTAATCAGAACGCAGGAGAGTGCAGTACATCCATGAGTTTCACTGTGTGATTGACTATAATGTAGGCACACAGCTGTGCGTATGAGGTTGTTGGTTCAATTTGTATGGACGGGACTTTCCCGATGGATGGATGCGGCAATGTATCCTTCTTGTATATCTCTCTGTTCACGGTCTTGTTGCTATTTATGGAAGGTATTTAACTATCATGTTTGTTTTGAAGAGTCGGGCAGTAAGGTAGGGAGGCAGTGGTGTCTTATGATGGTACATCAAGCTCATACAACTCCATCGCAGCTATGCAATGGGTACGCTTTAACTAGCAAGGTACAATACTTATTTTCTCTATTCTTATGGGTAAATAATTTATCAAGCAAGGTACATTAATACAATTACGTATTCTCGGGTGTAAATAGTGTATCAAGCAAGGAACAATGATACAAATACGTATTCTTATGTGTAAACAGTCTAAATAGCAAAATTCATTCGTAGTTTTGTTTCCGTATTCTCATATTCATATTATCTTGTCCCCATCTCAGGAATTCGACAGCAGATTCACACCCTCGTGGCACTGTATAGTCGGGCGAAACTTCGGGTCGTATGTTACTCACGAGACAAAGCATTTCATCTACTTCTACATCGGCCAGGTAAGCGCATTGATCCCAATATTTGATAGCGAAATAGGGCTGAACCCGAGCGAGCTTTAGAACAAACTTTACTAATTGCCAAGCAATTTAAACTAAGAAGCTCTGGTCCCTCTTCTGTATTTATGATGCCGTGGTATGGTGTACGTCCTGCAGTCCATGTGATGTACTCAACGCAATCGATGCACACGCTCACACCTGTGGTCAGTCAGTGCACACTCATGCCCATCCCAGCAATGGCATATTA
>NW_014034526.1:0-1774 GCF_001186125.1 Sphaeroforma arctica JP610
TATATATTCATATATATTTGTACGTGCATATCTATACATGTACACATGTATAAAATTAGAACACATAAATATGCATTTGGAAATTTGTATCAATTGACGAACCTAAACATACACTTGACTGATACTATTCGGCGCTAAATGTCATGGATATTACTCTCTTCATCTCAATAATTGCAACTGGTGTATTAGTATTTCAACAACGAATTCTGCCCTCATACTTTGCGTACTTCCACGCTCAACCTTACAAATCTCTTGCACAAATTGCAGATCAATAGAAATGTTACTTTCGCTCCAGCAGCACAAGCATTTGAGAAAAAAATTAACAACTCAATCACTCGAACATAAGCATAGATCGAGTACAAGTCCACAAAACGAATACAAGCCATATCGCTCTAGTACGCCTTACCTTTCTTAGTTGCAACGTCGGCGGATACGGATAGATTCGTTTTCTTCTTATCCATCAATCGGAACAAAGCTGCCGCTGCTTCATTATCGGACGTTTCCGCACGTTGACTGTACGTGAGGCTCATTGTGGCAATTTTGGCTTTCCGGAATCGTCACAGTGTATTTACAGCTTGCTCACAAAGTTGTGCCGCCGCTACAGTACAGTGTTAATACACCTGTGTTGTATATAAAGACCTCTGTGACGGGTGAGCCATTCAAGCCTTGCCACAAAAAGTGATTACACATTTGCCTAAATTGCCTGTCTGATCCTTGAAGGTGTTCTAAAATAAGCCGAAAATTTCGATCTGACCTGATTTTTAGTTTTGAAACAGGGCTTTTTTTATTTATACGATGTACACCTCTGAAAAATGGTCCATGTGTTTCCTCAGAACCCACTATGTATGACGTCACATATTTGTGACAATGATAGTGTCATTTCTAAACAAAATACATACCTGTCAGCCGTCAGGCTGTCAGCAACTCGAAAATCCGAAGCTATATCTAAACGAGACCTAAAACAATCTAAACTATAATAAATATTGTAGAATTTAGAAGGCTATGTAAATATATACATAAAGGAAATTGACCAGCTCGTGAGAGTCATTCAACACATATATTTAAGCATTTTTACAGTCAGGTGGCGTCTCTTTGTACGTTTAGGTTGGAGAAAACAACCTTCTGCAAGCAGATCCGGAGACACACCATCGATTGTTTTCCGGTTCACAAGTATATAGTTCAGAAAGGAAGTGTATAGTATCTCTACGATGCGATCCCTGTTGTGGAGAGGGGGCTATTGGGCACAGCGCCGATCTATGTCTACTCAGCTGGTATGTACATCTCAATATATATGTCCGAATATAGGTGTACGTATATAAGTGTACGTAAATTGGTATACGTATTTAGATGTATATATATATATATGTGTGTGTGTGTGTGTGTGTGTGTGTGTGTGTATGTGTGTGTGTGTGTGCGTGAGTGTGTGCGTGTATGTATATATGTATGTATGAATACATACATGCATACATACAGGAATGAATGTATGCGTGCGTACATGCATGCATGCATGTGAATATATATATATATATATATATATATTATGTTTATATAAGTTTGTGTATATAAATGTATATATATATATATAAATATATATGTATATGTATGTGTGTGTGTGTGTTTTCATATTTGTGTCTTGTATATATGTATATATATATATATATATATATATATTATATATTATATATATACTATATATATATATATTATATATTATATTATATATTATTATATATATATATATATATATATATATATATATATATATATATATATA
>NW_014034525.1:0-1773 GCF_001186125.1 Sphaeroforma arctica JP610
AGAGTGTTTGCTTGCTTTGTTTCAACATTAATATTTTGTGTTTGCTTGCTTTGTTTCAACATTAATATTTTGTGTTTGCTTGCTTTGTTTCAACATTAAGTTTTATTAAGTGTGTTTGCTTGCTTTGTGGCTATATGCATGGTGGGTGTCTTGCTATGTTGGGGCGGTCAACCCTGTTGAACGTGTTGGTGCTGATAGTCTGATACCCGTGAGTGGGCTAGTGTGTAATTGTATGCATGGGGTGTGTTAAGGCATATGTGGAGTGTATGTGTTTGTGTGTATTTTGGTCACAGATGTATGCAGGGGGGGTGTTATGGTATATGTGGGGTGTATGTGTTTGTGTGTATTTTGGTCACAGATGTATGCATGGGGGGTGCTATGGTATATGTGGGGTGTATGTGTTTGTGTGTATTTGGTCACAGATGTATGCATGGGGTGTGTTATGGTATATGTGGGGTGTATGTGTTTGTGTGTTTTTTGGTCACAAATCAATGCGTCAGGTATTTTGCAAGGCAGATACTGAGACCGACTCTGGTACTCTTTCACACCAAGTGCTGCTTTGCACACACCCACTGTTTTCTCATACGTTCTACTGTTTGTATTTTAACACACCCACTGTATTCTCATGCATGCTACTGCTTGTATTTTAACACATCCACTGTTTTCTCATACATGCTACTGTTTGCATTTGAACACACCCACTGTTTTCCCATGCATGCTACTGTTTGTATTTTGACTCAAGTGTTGGCTGTGAATTGACATGTGCCATGCCATGGTGTACTTGTGCGAGTCACCCATGCGGTGGTATCTGTAGTGGGGAGTAGTCACACAGAGGCGTACGTATAGAGTGTTTACGTTATTTGTACTGCAGAAGACCCACTGTCGCGTATAGACCTGAGAAATAAACGTATTAGTATGTGATGTGTACAAAGCCCTGATACTGAAAGTAAACGTACTTATACACCGTTTACGCTGTGTGTGCTGTGGACTCATTACCGAGATTAGACTTGGAGAATAAACGTTTTGTACGTGAGTTTTACGAAAACTTGATACTGAAATTCGGCGTGTGTGTATGTAATCACGTGGTTGATAGTTCCTCTCATATTGCTCTAAAGTTCTGCATCCGTTAATTATCACCGTAAACGTTAACGTATTGGTGTGTTCCCTTGTCCACTAAATCTTGCATCAACAATCGCTTTCCAGCAGTTGAGAATCGAGTTCGATTTCCACGTCCAATATTTTAACTTTTTCGCGTCTCCATTGTGATATGTTTTCCATGTCTCTAATGTACGTCGCTTTTTGCCTCTCTATTAAACTAAGTTTTTCATACTATGGTTTACTACGTTCTTCACGGCTCTAGTGTACTGCGCTTAATTTACTACGCTTAGTAACTGCGCTTAATTTACTACGCTTAATTTACTACGTACTCCACGTCTCTGATTTATTACGTTTTCCATGTCTCAAATTTGCTTCGTTTGCCTTGTCTCTAATTTACTATGTTTTCCATGTCTCTAATTTACTATATTTTCCATGTCTCTAATTTACTATGTTTGCCATGTCTCTGATTTACTATGTCTCTAATTTACTTCGTTTTCCATGTCTCTAATTTACTTCGTATGCCATGTATCTAATCTACTATGTTTTCCGTGTATAATTTACTTCGTTTCCCATGTCTCTAATTTACTATGTTTTCCATGTCTCTAATTTACTTCGTTTTCCGTGTCTCTGATTTACTTCGTTTCCCATGTCTCTAATTTACTATGTTTTGCATGT
>NW_014034524.1:0-1773 GCF_001186125.1 Sphaeroforma arctica JP610
TATATGTATATGTACATATACTCACATGCTTATGCACATATTTGTACTTTTCTACTGACATGACTGTAAAAATAGCTCACTATGACATTGCTTTTGCATGGAGTTTTGTCAATAATACTGGTATTTTGCACAATATTTAATGTTCATTCCTTCATCTTCGCTGAACATTCACGCAAGTGCTTCTAACATTCATCGTATTTTGAGACTACACGGTGTTCGAAATAATGCATTTTCAGTGCTTTTGTCATCTGAACGTTGAATTCAAGCTTAATTTCAGTTTCAACTGTCTGTGTAGCCATCTTGATTCATACCTTGCCAATGTTGCGCTTCAATATGAACTGTGTTAGTCGCCTGTGCAGCGATCCGTGGATCAATATATTGGTAGAGTATAGAGTGACAGATAGTGCACCCAGAAGACCAATTGGGTGTACTATATCCTTGCCTTAACTGGCATTAGTTCAAAATCATATTTTGAATAGGATGTAATGAGTACAGGTACCACTCCTAGGCCGGCACGAACATAAGTACGAGACGCTATCGTCCGTGAACTACAGCGAACACATGTTTGATTGTGATACAAGTGAGGCGTAATTAATAAAGATAAACCTGTTTAATAGGTATGGAACAAGGAAGTAATAGTAAATAGCGTAAAAAGGCAATGAATGATGTTGTACACAAGACCTAAAAGCAACGGTATACAACAAAAGACCTAAGCTACTTTAAGAATATCTATATATATATATATATTTTAAATATTGTTATCAGTTGTTGGCAATCAGTATAAATAGTGATCAATATATGAGACATAATATATATATTATATATCCCCATCGTCACAACGAGACGAAAAAGCTTTCATTATTTCCATGATGAAGTAAAAGTTGAACGCAAAGTCGCAAACATGGCCAAAGACATTGCTTGTTATTTAGTTGGTTATATGTACTCTGCAGTATATGAAAGAGTATTTAAGCGTTGGTGCTAATATAAATGCGGCAGTGCTACAGAAGTAACCTTTTGTGAACAAATGTACCATCTCTGAGTCTTGCGGCGCGATGCAAGACCTGTCGACAGGATATATGTAATATTTCATGTATATACACATGTTAATAAGAATACGTATGGATATTCATACCGCTTCAGAATGAGCGAGGGTAATCGGGGATCTTTCAAGTACTGACAGCTGGACACATGTATGCATAGACTAGTATCTACTTTACTGAGTATCCATGTGCACATACATAAATGATTTCGAACTAATGCCAGTTAAGGCAAGGATTTAGTACACCCAATTGGTCTTCTGGGTGCTCTATCTGTCACTGTATAGTCGACCAATATGTGGATCCACGGATCGCTGTACAGGCGAATAACACACTTCATATTGAAGCGCAACAATGGCAAGGTATGAAACGAGATGGCTACACAGACAGTTGAAACTGAAATTAAGCTTTAATATAAAGGAGACGTACTAGATATCAACGTTCAGATGACAAAAAGCGCTGAAAAATGTAATTTCGAACACCGTGTAGTCTCAAAATGCAATGAATATCAGAAGCACTTGCGTGAATGTCCAGCGATGATGAACGAGTTGACATTTAATATTGTGCAAAACCAATTGTATTGACAAAACTCTTTGCAAAAGCAATTTCAAAGTAAGCTATTGTCGCAGTCATGCCGGTACATGAGTACACGTATGAGCATAAGCATGTCTGTATATATATAAATATATATATGTGTGTGTGGGTGTGGGTGTGTGTGTGTGTGTGTGTGTATACA
>NW_014034523.1:0-1773 GCF_001186125.1 Sphaeroforma arctica JP610
TATATGTATGTATATGTATGTATGTATGTAAGCATGTATGTATTTATGTATCTATATTTGTATGCATGAATTTATGTATGTATGGACATGTAAATGTGTTGAAATGGGTACCAAAATGTGTTAAATCAGATATCTATCGTAAACAAAAAGCCAATTCTGCGGCTGAATTCTCGAATAACGCCATTCATCCTTGGCAAAAACCGGCGTAGTATAGCGTCAGCTGTATGTCGTCCAAACTCAGTCCGTTTAGGCTAAGGCCACGGCTGCATGGTGTGTATTTACCGGCATGGGTACATCTGGTGCTGATAACGTTTCCTGCCCCACTTCCTGACTATACCGCAAAGTATCACATCATAAATCATTACTTAATGTTTTAACATCTACGCGCACTGGACAGTCGAAGAAGAAATGGCAAAGACGACTGGCAATGGTGGAGGCTATTGACCAGTTCATCATTTCGGATCGTAGAGCCTATCTACAACAACTGGAAAATGAACGGAAGAGCTTCAAAAAGAAGGTATACTAAGCTTGCATGTGACTTTAAATTGATACGTATGGCTCTCTATTCAAACATGCGCCTTTCTATTAATACACATAGTTTGTGTAGTTTCATCTGATTTGTTTGTTGGTCGGGTTTGCAATTCATAAAGTAGCTAGTGACTTGATGGTTATAATATGAGTATTGAATCTCATAGTACCCCATTCGCCTCTGATTCTGTGCCATCGAACCCGTTGCGGACGTTCACTCGATACAGACAGGTGTCTTCCTATGTACACACATGTATACTTGCCCGTTTGCAACCGCCTTATATTGCACGAATACTCGTGGTTGCCTCAACAAACCCCTTGTATTCGCATCCACCGGCTCAAGACTTTAACCGTTAACGCCGTGTTCCAGACGCCTATGTGATTAAGTCAAGTTTGTGTATCGTCGCATAGCAAGGCCTTCTGGCGGTTTAGTACTCACAGAACACGGGTGTATCCTAGTGGTGGTAAAGAGCTCTGGGTTGTTTGTTAATTTATTGTTATATATATGGACAGACAAAGTACTCGTATGCAGTCTCTTTATCAGGATGGGTTGTTCTTGTTGTGCTTCAGTGCTATGCTCGTATCTATTTGACGTTGGTTGATAGCAGGGCAGCCTTGCACCCTTTCGGTATACCTTTGGAGGGCACATACAAATGACATTTTGCACCTCAACCCTGTCCAGAATCTCGAGTGGGACACCTATTTAAACTTGGGGTTTTTTTAAATTTGTTGCATCCAGCTTAAGACACTAGACGCCAGCCTTCAGGCGAAGACGGACAAGAAGGTTAAAGCGAAGAAGAATGAATATGAAAAACTCAAGCGCGTTATGAGCAAGTCTGAGAGGCGTGTATTTATTGAGGAGTACAGGATCAAACTACAGGACGAGAATGCGAAGCAGCACAAGGTGTGTATGTACTAGTGACATTATGGTGTCTGTGTGTACAAGTCTTGCTATGTGTGACCCCGCCAGTTCGTAGTTGGTTCGTGAACACGGCTGTCTCTACCTATTATATGCGCAAAATTCTTTGTTATACGGATTGTATACACTGATATATATTAAAAAATATCTTGTTTATATTTACTTATTTAAGATTGTGTTCTTATATTTTGGTTTCTATGTTTAGATTTTGAGCACGAGCTTTGAATACGCTTTCGAACTGCGTGTCGGTTGCTGTGCATAATATGAAAATGGTTCGTTGAAGCTTTTAATTATCTCGTTGATAACCCAATATAAATATACATATA
>NW_014034522.1:0-1773 GCF_001186125.1 Sphaeroforma arctica JP610
ACACACACACACACAACACACACACACACATATATATATAGAACCTACTATATATTATATATATATATATATATATATATATAAATATATATATTTATACATATACATACATACATACATACATACATACATAAGTACATACATATATACATACATACGTACATACGTACATATATGCAGATATACATGCATAATTATACATTTATATGTGTAGAAATTAAACATCATCGTCAAAATGAACAACTATATTACTAGACTTGACCATGTACTATCCATTACTGCACAACACAGAAACGCACAGAAAATACTCTCTAGATATCAAGTTACCACACCTTGCTTCTTTATACCCCTCAACACCTTGTTAGTGATCGGCTGAAACATTGCATACTGGGGTCTTCCCATCAACCCCTTCTCCACGCCAACAGTTTGTGTGCGAGATTTGGACTGGGCAGTCCATTCTTCGTCGTTGCACTGTAGCGCCAGCAGTAGGTCACTGTGTGTGATGTTGTGGATCATCACAGCATTCGCCATCTTGCCAGAAGATGTCTATCAACTAACTGTTGTATACACGCTAAGTTATGGCGGCGATGAGTACGCTAATCACATACCTCTAAGACCTATGTATCCATTTATCCATGTTCTATGTAGTGCAAGAGACCTAAAAGCAGTAGTGCATAGTAGCCATAAAAAAATAACAAATAGTAAAATCGAAGACCTTTCGAGGAGGCTATGAAATTGAGCTGGCTCACAAAACCCAAATACAGTTCAAACTCTAAAAATCCAAACATAGTCTCCTGAAAATAGAACACGAAATACCAATTGAACCCCTGAGGCTGAACCGCCAATAAAAACCCTAAGACTAAATCACCAGTTAAAACCCTAGGGCTAAACCCTGAAAATCATGAACTTCGAGTCTTCGACTCGAGTGACCTTCTGAGTTCTGACCGACCGATTCTATTCGCTGATATAGAGGACATGGAATTAGGTGCAAGTCCAGGATTCCAAATTTTCAAAATACACTGCGTGCATGTAAACGTTTACGTTCAACTTTATATCATTTTAGTTTTTAATGGGTCCCAAAAGTTCATATGTAACTGCTAGCTATAAATAACTTATATACATAGTTTAAATTGCACCAATAATTGCGAATTGGTTTACAGGATGACCAATAAATGACGCTATATTGAAATATAATGGTAGTTTTATTACGGGCCTACTAAAACTTGAGAGAGTATATGAGAGTACGAGACTATCATTCAATAGCCATCACTGACCACTGTAACTGTTGCGTATATATATCAGAATCATTGAATCAATCATCATGATACTACTATAGAGTATAGTCTTTTTGTTTTATAAAAACTCTGTATTCATAGTAGCGTAATAAAATAAGAACTAAAAAAATACGAGCAGTATAAATAAAATGCCACGCTCAGTTGCTATGCTTCATTTATATAGATTAGAACAGGTATTAGAAAGGTAGCGAAGCCTTTGCACCGCTCAAACGAATTATTTAAGAATATACTACTATTGATAAGTACGAATCCTTTACCATGACAAGTATTCCAAAAGAAAGCGATCCTCAATTGGTGCCCGATTTTGGTGAGTTTTACTGTAGAATTGATTCCGATTATGCACATATCTTTACAAATATGTACAAACATACACGTGTCCACACACACACGCACACTAGTGTCCACACACACACACACACACACACACACACATACACACATACACACACACACTATATAATATATATATATATATATG
>NW_014034521.1:0-1773 GCF_001186125.1 Sphaeroforma arctica JP610
ACATACATACATACATACATACATACATACATACATACATACATACATACATACATACATACATACATACATACATACATACATACATACATACATACATACACACGCAAACACACATACATACAAACATACACTACCAGGATCATATTTGTGCAGGTATCAACACTTTCCAAGGACGTCAATATATATCCAGCCACACACAAGGATTGTTAAAGCTGATACATACCCGGTGCTCCTGCAGTAGCCTAAGGCGATCCAATGCACCGACCGATAGCACAGATGCAACACACAGTCCGGCATCGTTATCTAGATTACTCTACCCAACCAATCACATGACTACATTCCGACACAGGGACATACGTATCTACAATACACATACACAAACGTACACCATTGTGCTCTTACACGCACACACGAGGACAGCAAAAGCTATCACACAGCGTACCTACAATATACAATATACATACACAAACATACATCATTGAGCTCGTAAACACACACACAGAAGGACAGTAAAAGCTATTACACAACATTCCTACCATACACATACACAAACATACATCATTGTGCACGTACACACACGCACGCAAGAACGTTGCATGCCATCCACCTACCCAGCGCACTGAAGTAGCCTGAGGCGACCCGATGCACCGACCGGTAGCATAGGTACAACACACAGTCCAGCATGAGATCATCATCGTCCAGTCCTAAGCTGCTGCTGCCACCCATGGCCAGATCAGGATCACTTCCGTATGGCTTGGGTGGGGCAAAGGGAGCGGGGACTGTACCTGCACTCGACTGCACTATGTCGCTAGCCTGCAAGGGTGGTGGTTCGGGTATGTAGTGGGGGTATGAAGATGTATGGATGTATGTATGCGTGGATGGAGAGTGGGTTGGACCTAATTGGATGCGATCACGAGGCTAGATAAGTGGATATATATATATATATATACTTACACACACACACACACAAACGCACACACACACATACACACACACACAGTGAGAGACACATACACACACACACACAGAGAGACACATACACACACACACATATATATATATATATGAGCACCTACCAATTCATTAGACTGCGCCAGCAAGTGCGACTGTGCAGACAGGTACGTAGCCGAACTGGCCGTTGAGGTAACGCTGTTATCCATCTCTGCCACGGGATTAATGTTACTGAGACATATGGGGCCCTTATTCTGCAGCGGCTGGGTCTTATTAGCCTCGGTCAGCGCTGATTGGGACCGGTTTGCACCCATCCGCCGCTGAAGAGGACTCTTGCCCGGACTTTTATTCTTGGAGGCGACTGCATTCGGTATAGGTGTACGTTACAATGAGAGAAAGACCAACGCGTGACACGGGCCAATGGGTGGTATTGACTCATCCGATCCGTTGCTATGGTTACTGTTGCAAGTAGCGCGCCATACGCTTCTGTAGGGGATGGTTTGTCAGGACGCCTATTCTTAGGCTAGACTGAATTGTAAGCGGATGTATGGTATTAGTTATGTAACAATGACAAAGTAAGCTATCGCTATCAGATGGCAATCTGTGTCATGCAACAGTGCATCCTCTGACAAATGTACGATAATGTGACACCCAAACCCACTCAAACAGAGACACAAAGACACACACACACACGCACACACACATATATATAGACATACATACATACATATATATATATATATATATATATAAATATATATATATATAAATGCATATGTACACACGCAGACACACACGCACACACACACACATACAGAC
>NW_014034520.1:0-1773 GCF_001186125.1 Sphaeroforma arctica JP610
ATATATATACTACACACACACACACACACACTATATATATATATATANAATATAGACACACACACACACACACACACATATATATATATATATATATATGTATATATATGTACACACACACACACACATATATATATATATATATATATACATACAGTCTTTTTAAGTAGCTGGTATTGTTGCCTTCCATATCTTATGATGCTGATGTAATACCATTTTTTTGGGCTTTATTATTCTCAAACCTCCCAGTTTTTAATCAATAATGTAAGCTTCACGTTGCTACCACCAGCAAATATATACCGAGTAAATATATGAATTTACACGCTCTGCCAAATAACCTTGGAATGTAATTGTCTTCATATTCATTTACAGCTTATAATTATATATGCTGGATACATACTTTTTACTTCATTTACAGTAGTGTGCGTATTTGATATGTATTTAAGTATGTATTGCCGTTTATGTATGACTGTATGTGTACATACTGATAAGTACATACATAGTTTAATTTTCAATAAAAATATGCATGTATTTTTAATATTCATCTGTACGTATCAGTTAAAAAAATTGAAGTGGGTGATGACACACGCACATAGTACGTATGTATGAAATATTGACCCCTATCAAATTGAAATATAGACATATATTTATGTATATATTTTTATATTAATTGCATGACCCCGTTCACGTCTATTTATAGAAGGGGCGTGACATCAATTGAGTAGTTCCACGTTCATTCCATCCGATCGCAATCAGAAATAGCTGTGATTGACTGGTGTTGTGACTGCGGTTGTTACTTGTCTCTGGTTGAAAAAACTTCTCGCTGAAATAGAATGACTAATAGAAATACATATGCCATTTTTTAGAAGAAAATTCAAAATGCGTCCAGTGTATGTATTTACATATTTACATATTTACATTATTTATTCATATTTTTTTATTTCTAATTTTTGGGTTTGTAGTCCCCAGTTCCCAGTCCCCACTCCCCCCATCCTCAGGCCCAGGGCCTCAACTACGCAAGTCCGTTTTTAGGCGCATATTTTAAAAAATATATATAAAAATGAGGGCTATGGTTTTTGTATCAAATATAAATATGGTCTAATAAATATAATAGTGTTCATGCGTGTCGACGTCATTATTATATTTAAATACTTATTGACTACATGTAGAGATATTTATTCTATATTCTCTGGTATATTTATGCACTGTCAGATAGGTATTGAATAGCCTACCGCCGCGTGTGAGATAAATACGAAATAACATACATCTACGATAAATCATCGCTATGCCTCCCAACGCCAATCAACATGCAGTGGCCGATGCCTTGGCAACCACAGCAGAAGCCGACCCTGAATTGCTGCAGTTCTGGAAGGACCACTTGTCCTCCCCACCTTTTCTGCCGCTGCCCACAGACTATCCCAGGCATAACACTCAGGTATGATTTGTTGGCATGTGTTGCGTGCTTACTATTAATTTGATTGTTTAAATGAAGAATTGTGTTCGTCTTAATTCGAGTTAATCATTATGTATCAATGCAAGACTAGTTGGATAGAAAATTACATAATTACAATAGAATGATATCCCAATTATATGTTATATATATATATATATATATATATATATATATATATATATATATATATATATATATAAACCCCCATATATATATATATATATATATATATATATATATATACTACTACACACACACACACACACACACACTATATATATATATATATATATATATATATATACTATATATATATAATA
>NW_014034519.1:0-1773 GCF_001186125.1 Sphaeroforma arctica JP610
ATATATATCAATGGAGCGGCACTACGTGCTCACTGTCTCCCATACAGTTACTGTCATAGGCCTACGCTACTCTATCACACTGTTCAATGGTTTGGTCGTCGCAGAGAATAACTACTTGTCCTAGTACATATACATGCATGTCTAGCCGTCTCCAACTTTGTAGAGCCATCACAAAGATATATATGAAGAAACTATACTGCATGTGCGTTTCCGTTTCGCCAATTTGCGCATGCGTGTATATGGATGGGGAATATGTGGGCATACACATGTATCGTGTGTCTGTGGGTTGTGGTGTGTGCCTGAGTGTGCTGGGTTGTGTACACAAACGTCTGCCACAGCTCGTATCACAATACCGTATTCATACTGTTCTGGTAACCACACACCCGCATTCATTCATATATATATATGCGTACCTTCTTCGTCGATGTGGCCCCTTTTGTTCACCACAGGTGAGTTCAAGGGGTGACTCTGGAGACTCAAGCAGTTCAATTGCAGATGAGGATAGGGCCGATCCATCAATGTCTACATACGATGTCAATACACACCAGGTGGAAAAGAGCATCAGCTATGTGGGTCGTGAGGTACGGTGGACGCTATCGGGCGCATTTTAATGAAGTATCATGATGATATGTACGTACGTGGTGACGGTATATGTTGTTGAGTAAGTGTGTATGTATGTATGTATGTATGTATGTATGTATGTATGTATGTATCTAGGTAGGTAGGTAAGTATGTGTGTATGCATGTATGTTTGTATATATGTATATATATATAAATATATATATATATGTGTGTGTGTGTGTGTGTGTGTGTGTGTGTGTGTGTATAAATAAGCATATCTACCGAACGTTCTCTATGAGCCCCGCGTGACCCTTAACCAAAGTTTTGCAATACATGCCCTCAATGTACAGGCTTCTGCGACACTTATTGAGTTGGATTTGGGCCGCACTTTCCCAGCATTAGACTTCTTCCGTGTGGGAGGCCCGTTTCACGAAACTCTCCGTATAATCCTGGAGACCTATGTCTCGTATAGACCAGACATTGGATACGTATGTCTCTTTAAGTACTCATTATATATATATATATATATATATATATATCTATACTAGATATGTATCTATATGTATTTAAAACCCGCCTGTCTGATGGTGTTAAGTGTGTATGTTTCAGTTAGTTTGAACTCATGTATATCCGTACGTATAGGTGTGTATAAATACTTACATATTGATGCGTTCATTCGTTAGATTTCAGTATACTGTATTCATAAGCATGCATATATGTATGAGTATTTCTGTGCGATACATGGTGATAACTTTAGCCGTTTGAATTCTTTTGCAAAACGGGCAGTGTAGCCCAAATGAACCTCTTCGTTTCGGAGATGCCGATGCTCAGTATTAAGATCCTATTCCTAAATGTACACCATAAGAAACCGTACACATAGGTAGAGTAAATAATAGTTCATATTCTGCATTAGGGAAACAGTATAATAATAAAATACTTTGTTGTATTCGGGGTAGTGTCTTATCTCCTCATGCAATACGTTTGGTTTAGGGACTGTCTGGCGATTCCATGTGGTAATCTATCATCCACTGTCTTGCATGCCTAGGTCCAAGGAATGTCTTTCATCGCGTCTGTGCTACTGCTGTATGTCGGCGAGTTAGATGCCTTCATATGCTTTGCAAATATTCTCAACCGGCCAGTCCTGATGACCTTCTTCCGTATGGAGATGAGTGGGGTATGTACCATCTGCTAATCCAACGCGTGAAGTAAGCC
>NW_014034518.1:0-1772 GCF_001186125.1 Sphaeroforma arctica JP610
GTGTGTGTGTGTGTATAATATACAATATATATATATATATATATATATATATGTAAATATATATATGTATATGTTCATGTATCATCACAACACAACACAAAACAGTACCTATACGAAATATAGAAACGGCTGATTAGTCGACGCAGGAGACTATCACCAGACAACACATGAAAAACCCCACGACCCTATGGAGGTATACATGTATAAACAAAGCGACACATCACCTTTTAATCATATAGATTACTATCACCAGCCTCATACAGGGGAATCCTCACGACTTAATAGAAGTGTATAGGTATGCATATGTAACAAAGAAAATAACACTTACTAATGATGCAGATTGTCACCACTTGACAAAAAATAACCCACAACTCAATGGAAGTATATATGTACATGTATCAAAGCTACACAACACATACAACTTGCATTACATCTCGTTGATGCTCGCAGTTCAGAAACGAGCATTTATCCTTCAAATGCTATCTACATAGTCACTTCGGCGCCTTGGTATACAGAAACACTCCTGCACAAGACATACTATAACCAACCCTCACGCCTGTCGATCGATCGCAGAAGCAAGCATTTATCCGGCAAATGCTAACTATGTATTGACCGGGGGTTTTCCCTGATACTGAAGCAATCCTGCAGGAGGTATACTAGAGCTAATCATCTAATTATTACCTGTTGATCCTTTTCAGAAACTAGCATTTATCAGACAAACCAACAAGCGCGTGGATAGGATATTAGCCGCCCGCGCAGAGGACAGTCCCACGGGCAGCGACTGGGAAGTGGTCAGACAGACAAACACAGTCTCAGTGCACAGACACGACGTCGAGGTGGCCGATGATCAGATCGACGACTTTGTTAAGGTGCTGTGAGAGAATTATTGGTGTATATAGTGGATGTATGAGAACTATATGTTATCTTTGGTTCTTTGTGCGGCTGCTAGTGTACATGTAGTACATGCCTGTCTGAAGACATTTAGTCACTGTGTATTGTATTGATCTTCGAGGTTACGATCTCTTGTGCTTCCCTCCATTGAACGGGTGTGATATTGTGTATCAGCATATATGGTTGTGTTGGCTTAGATACTTATACTTCTCTTAATTCGTGCTTGCGTATACCTCTTGTTCGTGTGTATGACTGAGGGTATAGAGGTGGTCATCTATGACTTCTTGCATGTCTCGCACGCATTGTACACAGCTATGTGCGTGTATCACACATATGCATGCATATCAATACAGATCACGTGGAAGTACGCGAGGGTGTTCATGTTCTCGCATTCTATATATATACACACAGCCCAACAGACTATTAGCAATTATTGGCGCACTTTTGCGCTCCAACTCTTTGGTGTTGTGGGGTGAATCTCCATTGTGATACAGCTGTTCTTTGTAGTCGCTCAGCAATAGGAATGCGGGCGTCCACATGATCTAATCAAGTGGTGATGACACCTTATTTGACACAACGATGTTTGACATGACAGTTGACACGTCGTCACTTGACATGACATTGGTTGACATCCCACAACAGGCCCATACAGTGATCAATGGCGTGACTGCTGCGGAGCTCAGCGAATATTTCTTCGATGTTAATTATCGCAGCGATTGGGAAGGTGGGCTATATGTGCGCCTAGATATGCATATGCGCCCGTGGGTCGCAGTTTTTACACACACACACATACACACACACACACACACACACACACACACACACACACACACACACACACACACACACACACTACACACACACACACACACACACACACA
>NW_014034517.1:0-1772 GCF_001186125.1 Sphaeroforma arctica JP610
CAGCGGTAAGAAATTTTGGGCTCGATTTGTTTAGAGATCCTAAATACTACAATCTGCTAGTAGCAATGAAAACTGACGAAGGCAAGCAGGCACGCGAAATTTTTCGTTCGTTTCCAATGCTACTAGCCGATTGTAGTATTTAGGATTTCTAAACAAACGTTTTCATTGCTACTAGCCGATTGTAGTATGTAGGATTTCTAAACAAATCGAGCCCAAAATTTCTTACCGCTGCATTCATTACATACCTCGGTGAGATTGTACCACCCGGTTTGGTCTTCATTACATCCGGAAAGTACGTTCCATACGTGTTTCAAAACACCCATGCCCGGTTGGCCCGCTGACGGATCAACTCCCATTTAAAGGCCATGTCGGTGTGCGGTCTCCCTCGTCTTTTTACCTTTTTGAATTTCAAATTTGGGTGCATTCTACTTTTTAGATAGAGGCAATAGGCACCGTATATTTATTACAATAAATACATATTTGCCGAGAACGGGCCTTATTTATATTTTATTTTTTTCAATTGAACAAAGAAGAATTTAGGGTTTGTGTTCTTAGGTCTCTTGGGTTTGATCATGCGAGTAGGGTTTAAAATTGCCGTGTTGAGTATGTATTCAGGGAAATCAGGAGGCTGTGTTCTCTAGGCTGTGTGCTCTACTCAATACAGTCATGACCCTCTCGAAGTGTAAAATTTAAGGGAGAACGGACAAGTCCGTAGGAATACTGTTCAAACTTCAAAAGGCGGTCATACATAGCATAGCCCCCTGCCCCCCTTCATAAACAGCTCTATTTACATATTATAAATAATATGTCCACTTTATATAAAGGCAAAAGCACGTTACTTTTTTTTTTTTAACAAATCTCAGATATTCACTTATTCTCAGAGGTGGATTTAAAGGGAAATATGCATACTTAAAAAGAAACGCGATTGTGCGACAACTTCACATGCAATTCGAGCTGGGGTAGCTAAACCTATTCTATTCGATCAGCCGTTGATGCACGCTTGAGTACACCATGTTCTGGCTGTCTCTGATCAGGGCGACTGTTGTAGTAGACCCCTCAAATTTTGGGGAGCACTTGACCCACGCACTAAAAGAGGCATTACTTCTTAAATATGCTAACAAGGTGCGTTTTGCCAACGATGCAGTGCTTACTCCTATGTTGGTACTTTTTTTTTCCAGTTTGTATCTAAGTGTCTCTGACTATATCTTTGGAGTACCTGGAGCGATGTATGTGAACCTTTGTGACTTGAAACTAAGTGCGTATGACTGTATTATGTTATTATCACGACCGATAGCGAGTCAAGTTTGCAGCATAGTCTCATGGGCAATAGTGTTGTAAACGTATATTCTAACCTCTATATCTTTATGTAAAGTATTGATTCTGTATCTATATCAGCATGTAAAGATAGGCCACTATTTTCTCGGGAAAGCGCGCGCTGATATACACAATAGTTGTCAACAAATATGCTTGCACATAATACGGCCAAGATTCTCATCACAGGCACACATAATTTTGAATACACCCCACGAGAGTATTCAATGCGATTATTCATAAATCTGCATTTTCTTTTATATATATATATATATATATGTCTGTGTCTGTGTCTGTGTGTACGTGTGTGTGTCTATGGAGTACTTATATATATATCTGTGTCTGTGATTGTTTATGGTTGTTTGTGTGCAATAGCGTATATATATATATGTATATATATATATATATATATATATATATATATATATATATATATATTATTAGTTTATTTATTTATTATT
>NW_014034516.1:0-1772 GCF_001186125.1 Sphaeroforma arctica JP610
TATATCAGACCTGATACCCACGTTGTACATGCATGCGTCGCTTCACCCAGTTACATATACCAACCTCCAGAGCCAACACAGTGGTGGCATTGTACAGCTCGCCTTTGATGGCGACGGTAAAGAGAACGGCGGTTGTGAGCACGCACAGGAACACCTGACCAACCAGAATGGTCGTGAATAGCACGTTGAACGTTATGGACTTGCGGAACATGTAGCGCCACGGATGCGCCTTGTCTGTGTAG
Source organism: Sphaeroforma arctica JP610 (assembly GCF_001186125.1). Taxonomy (NCBI): domain Eukaryota; class Ichthyosporea; order Ichthyophonida; genus Sphaeroforma; species Sphaeroforma arctica. Next base: position 243 of record NW_014034516.1, read on the forward strand.
AGAGAGAGAGAGAGAGATAGCGTACTTTGTTTGTGTGTGTGTGCGTAGAGAGAGAGAGAGAGAGGAGGGATCGTGTACTATGTTGTGTGTGTAGAAAGAGGAGAGAGAGAGAGAGAGAGTGTGTGTGCACGATAAGAGACCACACCAGAACGTATGGGTTAGAGAGCCAGGCATAAGTGATTGTAGACAGCTAGTAACTATTCGTATCACAGTGTGCTATATATAGTATGGCCACGTGGTAGCGATGGTATACTTATTATTGGTATCACTTGAGGGTGTGGTGTGTTTGGGTGTCAGGTATGTGGCAGGTGGTATGGGTTATGAGCTGAGCTGAATTGAGATGCATGCGAAGAGGTGAATAGTAGACGCGAAGAGGTTAATTACACACAAACACACGCATACACATACATACATGTGCATATGAATACATACCTACAAGCATATATAAATAAATACCTAGATGTACATATAAATACATACCTACATGCACATAAATAAATACCTAGATGTACATATAAATACATACTTAGATGTACATATAAATTCATACTTACATGCATATATAAATACATACCTACATGCATATATAAATAAATACCTAGATGTACATATAAATACATACCCAGATGTACATATAAATACATACCTACATGCACATATTAAAAAATACCAACATGCACATATACATGAATAACCATATGTACATATAAGTAAATACCTACATGCAAATTAATAAATACCTACATGTACATATACATGAATACCTATATGTACATATAAGTGAATACCTACATGTACTTATAAATAAATACTTACATGTACATAATAACACATACCTACATGCACATATAAATACATACCTACATGCACATAAAAATAAATACCTAAAAGTACATTTAAATAAAGTATTGGCAAGTTCACAGTGCACATGTGCGTGTGAGAACTGCGAGCGCATTAGTGTTGTGTTGTCACACTCAGAAAAGGTGAGAGGTGCAATTGACGACACAAACTGAAAAGGAGATACACGCAAAAGCTCAATAGCATACGCACATACGAACCAACAACAAACACAAACACAAGCATACACCCACACACATAGGATCTAGCAACAGACAGACACACATAGTAACTAGCAACACACACAAGCACACGCACAAGCACAAGCACACACACTAGCACATGCACAAACACAAGCACATATGCTACACTTACCTTGGCCGTGCCAGGGCTGGTACTTGCGGTGGCGCTCCAGTCGTCGCATTTTGGAGAGGAAGGAATTGTCGGCTGGACTCATGTGGTACCACGCACTCTGCGACATCTCTACGTTACGGATGGGAATGTACAGCTCACCGAGCAACTCACTTCCCATGTACATCACAAAGGTCAGGTGGCTGGGGGAGTGGGGGGGGGGGATATGGGGGAATGGTGGTTATGGGAATGGATATGTGGCAATATATTTATACTGATATGTCTATCTATCGATGTATGTAACTGTGTAGCTATGTAACTATGTAACTATGTATATATATA
>NW_014034515.1:0-1772 GCF_001186125.1 Sphaeroforma arctica JP610
TATATATATATATATATATATATACATATATATATAGTTTTATATATATATGTATATATACATATATATATATATATATATATATATATATATATATATATATATATACTAATCGTTTTTGTATTTATCGTCGCAGGCTACTTTGGCTGCCGTAACCCCGACGGCAGTTTCAATCCCGAGATGTTCAAGAAAAACTCAACCCAAGAAGCGATTAAGATGATTGAGATCAAAATGAGTCAAGGAGCAAAGCCCTCGCACGGTGGTATGCTTCCGGGATCTAAAGTCACCAAGTTTATTGCTGAAGCCAGAGGTGTCAAGGTAAGCAAAGCGCCGGCCAGTTTCTATGGGTGTTTGGTTGTGTGTATTCTATATTCGGGATTCAGTAGATTGCTATGGGTGTTTGGTTGTGTGTATGCTATATCCGGATTCAGTAGATTTCTAAGGGTGTTTGGTTTGTGTGTATACTATATCCGGGATTCAGTAGATTTCTATGGGCGTATGTTTATGCGTGGTATTTTTCTGTGGATGTTTGTTTGCGCGTGTTATAAACCTATGGGCGTTTGTTTATGCGTGGTATATATCTGTGGATGTTTGTTTGTGTGTGTTATATTTCTATGGGTGGTTCTCTACGCGTACTATATTTCTGTAGATGTTTGATATTGCATTTTATATGTCTGTGTTTGTTATAAAATAAGAGGTTGTGCGGGTGTTCAAATTCAGGTGTTCGCTGGCCTGTTAGGGTATTCGCATGCCTCATGCCCACTGCTGTTGCTGGGTAGTTCAGTATGCACAGTTTTTAGGTCGGGTGATTGAGCCCTAAGACCCTAAACTATCAGGTTCGAGTGTAAGGCCAGGGATCTGTACTTTGTTTTATTTAAAGCATCGCCCCTCTCCGAACACCTAGTAATATATAGACGGACTGTTCGCGTTCAGCTAAGTACACGGAACCGAGTGGTGTCCGCTACTATATCACTGTATCACTCTTGAAGTCGAAGTGGGTGCGCGTATAAGAATATATAAACGTACAATGCTTCGTCACACAATGAGATATAGGTATGCAAAAATAAATATCTAAAAAATAAATAGCCCCACTCTCATACATAAGTATACATACATATACATACATACATACATACATACATACATACATACATACATACATACATACATACATAGCTAAGACCATCCGTGTTCATCCCACTGTTTTATACGCACAGGTGGGCGAGGAGTGCTTGTCACCTCCGTCGCACTCGGCATTCCAAAGCCCTGTCGAACTCATGCACTTCATCAAACAACTACGAGAGTTATCCGGAGGCAAGCCAGTGGGTATGTGATTCGGCTGTGCCTGTACATCGATTGCCTTCGACGTATATACCACCGATATAAGCAAATGAGAGTATATGTAAGTATATGGTATATATAAGCATATGAGAGTATTTGTAAGTATAAGGTATATATAAGCATATGAGAGTATATGTAAGTACATGGTATATATAAGGATATGGGAGTTTATGTAAGTACATGTTATATATAAGCGTATGAGAGTATATGTATGTACATGGTATATATAAGCATAATATGAGAGTATCTGTAAGTACATGGTGTTTATCGTCGACCCTTTTGCGACACATTGACCGGTATAGTATCGTCCGTGCCCTTGTCCACACGCGCCTGAAAAATTCCTCAATTTGAAGTATGCTTATATTATATATATATATATACATATACATATGTATATATATAAATATATATTATATACTATATTATTTATG
>NW_014034514.1:0-1771 GCF_001186125.1 Sphaeroforma arctica JP610
GTGTGTGTGTGTGTTTATATATATATATATATATATGCTTACACACAAATGTATACAGACATACGAATTTATGCACAGACATGCACATGTTTATGCATACAAAATAGAGGAGCAGATCGATAAATATGCCTAATTCTGAGTGTTCACACAATCAAGCCGTTCTATACCTATTCTTGGACATAATACTTGTGATAGAATATCAATTTTGCTGATAACACTGCTTGGCCATGTATACTTTAACACACTATATCCCCAACTTAGTCAAAATAAGTGTCCCATCATTGGTTACGTAACGCATACCATTGATCCAGGTAAATGAGCCAAAGACTAATAACATACGAGTCCATATTATGTCGACTTCAATCAGCGCTCAAAACACAACAGCAGTTAGAGATTGGTTCCCTGCACGTGCAATTTTTCACCCTACGCACCTTCTTCGTCAGTGTCTCCGCAAGGCTAGGGTTGGAAACAGCTACAAGCAATTTGGAAGCAGCCTCCTCAAGCTGTTCACGTGGTTTGAGTAGTTCAGGGCCCTGAGTCTGCAGCGATTTTTCAATACCCCATCGGCAAAGAACTGAGTGTATGCAGAGTGCACGCGACGTGATTGCGTTGAGTGACCGCATGTTGTAGTGCTGCTGTTCTGTCCTGATAGCCGGGTATCAAGCGTAACAATTTAGTGCGTATAATACATAAATACAACGATTCGGTGTCTACACATAAATACTTCTCACCGTCTGGATTGAGATTCTGGGCCTTCACCTCACCCCAGAACTCAAATGTGGAACACAAATGGAACTTTGGAGGTCATGAGCGGCCGAATAAAAACTCTAAAAAAAAGTAATCGACAGATTTCGATGACACCAAAGACTGTCATTAATTGTTGACATTCTACTGTACTGGTGATGCTAATGATAACTGTAAATATATGTATATGTATATGTATCTGTAATAAAAATCATAGCTCAAATGAACGTATTTTTTGTGTCGTATATAAGTATTAGTATATCAGGACTGTTTGGTACTGCAGACCATACAAGCTGACCACTTTAGACCAGCGTCTTAGCACCACGATAATGGAGGGACGCCGGAATCCGTCTCGTGCCTCTAGGAGAGCTGCAAGCAAAGTGAATTATGCCGAAGATTCGTCTGGGAGCGACTCTATTGCTGTAGCGTCCTCTGATTCTGCAGTCCAAACAAAGAGAAGCGGAAAATTAAAAGTATCGTTTCCAACACAGTATTTGTATAAGATTTTCGAGGAAAGAATCGTGGTTATGTATTCAAATAGCTGTAATTATTGTACAGACATTCAATATGCTATGAACTGATGGTAGCTCGAAAGTAATGTGTGTACGTAAGTGTGGGGTTTCCTGTATGTGCACGTATGTCTCAGGTCTACCTGTGATGCCGTATTAGGTATAATGTACCAGTTTCCAGGATGTGCAAGGCTGCAATACTACTTGTAGATCATTTCCCATTACAAATTGAGCAAATGGTGATATTGTCAATGGGCATGCACTAGATTGTGCCATTCCGATTTTTACAACACGTGAGATAGATAGTTTACCGCACGTAACAATGTACATGTATGTATCTTTATGGAAAAGAAACAAGAACGTTTGTATCAATATTTACATATACATAAGTTATAGTCCTTAATTCACATGCATATGTATCAAACACATATATACGCACACACGCACACACACACACATATATATATATATATATATATATATATATATATACTAGATATACACAACAACTAAAATAA
>NW_014034513.1:0-1771 GCF_001186125.1 Sphaeroforma arctica JP610
GACCAACTGCCCTATACAGGCACCTCAGCCAGTCATATGACCGAGTGGTTGTTTGTGTATATCTAGTACCTTCTTCATACTCTCACCCGTCTGTCTATTCATTCCCCCCCCCGCCCACACACTCATAGCCCGATGCGAAGAAACTGGTGTATGCCCTGTCCAACAATTACTGGTCGCAAATGTACCTGGATGATCTACCCATCATGAGTGTCCTGGGAATGTATGAGAACCCCGCGGGATCCGATGAAAAGGTGTGTGGTCGATTTGGTTGGCTCAGGCATTCCCCTTGTATTGTATAGACGTACCTACTTTGTGTATTGTGTGGGGGTGTGGATGACCCATCATGAGTGTTCTGGGAATGTATGGGAATCTCGAGGGATCGGATGAAGAGGTGTGTGGTTGTTAGTGTATGCGTCATAGATGTGATATGTGGCTATTTATAGTAAGTGTGTTGTGAAAAGGTGTATAGTGCACGTATCATTGGTGCCATCTGTGGTAGTCAATAGTTAGTGGATTAGTTAGTGAGTGGAATAGTTAGTTAAGTATATTAGTTAGTGAATGGAATAGTTAGTAAGTATATTAGTTAGTGAGTGGTTTAGTTAATAGGTATAATAGTTAGTAAGCATATTAGGAGTCCCACACATAATATAGAACAAGTACTGGTTGTACATTACATATATGCATGCCTATACACAAACGACATTGCTTTCCTTCTCGCCGTGCACATGCTGCTTCATTAGTACTATCTCAATGTATGGACTATTGTTCTAAACGTACACCTGCCCTACCTACTCTCCTATTACCCCAGTCTCTGAACCTAAACCCCAAACCCTAGATTATTATAAACGTACACCTGCCCTGCCTACTCTCCTCTTCCCCAGTCGCTGAAACCAACACCGGATGCAAAGTTCTACATCTGGACGCACAAGAAATTTGAGATTGGCTTCAACGCAGACCGCATTGTGGTTGTCAACACCACCAACGACCGCCGAGTGGAGGTGTACCCGGGCCAGAAAGTGGTGTTCTCATACGAGGTAAGGGGTTAAGGTTTAGTAATTGAAGTGTCCGTAGAGTTCTGTTGTAGGGTTTAGGGGTTTGAAGTGTTGGTAGTTGTGTGTGTGTGGACTGTTAGTATGGGGTGAAATAAGTCATATAAGTTAAGTCATATAAGATAAGTTGTAAAAGTTTTAGGGGTTGTGTGCTCTGTCTCTGTTCCTGTCAAAGTAACTGTTTGTAGCCATCGCGTATAACGGTTTTGGGCGCCTTCTTGGATGGCATATGTTTTTATTCGAGTTAGTGTATCTGTGTGGTTGTCAATGTATTTGTGCGTAGTACAATATACTTTACAAGCTTAACGTATTCCGTTTTTCTTATAGCGTTGTGCATATCTGTGTGGCTGTCGATCTCTCCGTTCGTAGTACGATATACTTTATAGCTTAACGTATTCCTTTTCTCTTGTAGCGTTGTGCATATCTGAGTATCTATGTGGCTGTCTATCTCTTCGTTCGTAGTACGATATACTTTATAGGCTTAACTTATTCCTGTTTTCTTATAGCGTTGTGCATATCTATGTATCTGTGTGGCTGTCTATCTCATCGTTCATAGTACGATATACTTTATAAACTTGACGTATTCCTTTTATCGTGTAACGTTGTGCATATCTGTGTATCTATGTGACTGTCTATCTCTTCGTTCGTAGTACGATATACTTTAGAAACTTGACGTATTCTTTTTTTCTTGTAGCGTTGTAAATATCTGTGTATCTATGTGG
>NW_014034512.1:0-1771 GCF_001186125.1 Sphaeroforma arctica JP610
GAATATTGATTGAAAATACACATTCAGGTGACAGCACTTAAATGTTGAGATAATCAGAAGGAAAATATTAAAAGGTCACACATGTCTTGTGCAACACCAGCTATTTTTTGTATTGTTTTGATTGTTGATTGAAATGGTTGAACTTGAATAGTCCACATGAACGCTGCGCATTGCACAACCTTACACAACATTAGCCTTAACAAATGATATGCTCTGTGTGGTTGGTGTCGTTGTTTATTATCACCGGGGTATTCACGTTGGTGTATGGCCCGCTATAATCCCTTTTGCACACCTTCTGCAACCGGCACTCGGCTGGCTGTATGCTGTACTTCCATGCGAACACCTTGTGTATCCACAGGTGGTATCGTATTATAACTCAATGAGTCCACTGTTGAGGTTGCCCCTAACCTACTCGTACTCGCTTCATTCGTAACCACCGGGCCGGCGAGTTCTATACCCGAAGTATCACCGAGCGCTCCTGAGCTGTGTGCGGCCTTCGTAGTCAGAGCATCTGCACTGTCATTAACGGATACTGCATCAGCGTTTGCTCCCAAGCTTCCGTTTATATCTATACTTGACGTTGTGATTGAGGTTGCGTTGTTTTCATCTGGTATACTTGTGTCCGTCTGTGTATTAGACTCTATGCCTGTACTTGTGTCTTCTATACTGCTATGTGCTTCAGGGCTTGGCGCCACACCGGAGTCAACGCTCATAGACGAAAGCACGCCGGCGTCAGGAACGCTCATATTCATCTGCGAGCTATTCGCAACCGCGTTTGCTGGCGATGATTGTGTGTATATACCATACTCTTGCTGTTGTATTTGGGTGTGTGTGTGTGGCTCTGTGTGTGTTTGTGTGTGTGTTTGTGTTTGTGTTTGTGCGGTTGATGGGTGTATGACATCCTGGTAGTCGCCGGGTGGAGGTGTGTAGGACGCGCCCGTCTGTAGTTTCCGTTGCATCACAATCTCCAGTATCCGCCCACTCGTTAACCAGTCGTGCGTACTCCGCTGCAGATTCAAGGAAATGTTGTACTATTGTAAGTAGGTATTTATGACTTGCACTGGAGAACAGTGCGGTACAAGGTAAACACTAATACGGCAACAGTCCTCTATCCAATTAGGCAAGTTGACGCAGTAGGTAATGAGTTTTAGTAGGTAATGAGTGGTACATTTGAATACCATGCCAGAGAGCAGTATGATACTACTGCATGGTCACCCATCCTTGCAAAAGAGTCGGCACAAACACATAGCCCGACGATTGCATTGATTTACAAGAACAGAGGAGGATTATGAGACACGGACTGGTTAGTTCGAATCGTATTGGATCATCGTACAGAGCTAATATGCGCAATCCAGTTACTTTTATCGTCTTTGCAGGTGGAATCAGATCGAAGTACCTCACATTCATCTCGAAAGAGAGCGGAAGCGGGTGAAAGAAAGATGTGTATGGCCGATTGTTATATATAAAACGAGTTGCTGACAGCGTAGCTAGTTTTCACACACAGAAGTGCGATTAAGTAACGTACACACTTACAAGAAGTAGTCTCTTGTCGATTACGAAAAACGGCGATACCCCCTGCGCAAAGTGATTCCACATAATTCGGCGTTGGTACCGAACTTCGAACCCAATAGCTTTCGACACTACGCTCATAAACATCAAGTAAAAAGTATAGGCAAATCTCGGATATAAATATATATATATATATATATATATATATATATACATATATACATATTATATATATATATATATATAATATATATACTATATA
>NW_014034511.1:0-1770 GCF_001186125.1 Sphaeroforma arctica JP610
ATATATTGGTCAGCTCTATTACACCACATTTCATCATGACAATTACATCCATGGGCTGGCATTGCTGGGGTGTTTCATGTACATTTTCATCGTGCGTCGATCCCTTATTTGTATCAGCAAATCAACTCACCATACAGGTGTTTTTCTCATTGTTCTCATCAGAACACAGTGGCCATATATCTGAGTGCATCTTTAAATTGAAGAAAAGATCAATTTAATCGTGCATGTACCCCTGATCTATACATACAACCTCACTCATGAACCTCCTACTCCCCGCAATAGTATGTGCACAACGGTTTGTGGACATCGACTCCACTGGCAACGATGAGGATCTGGTGCGGTTCTTTTGCCTGCACGTGATTGAGAATGCGCTCAAGACGAAGTTAGACTCACAACCCACAGAAGCGTTGATGCCGATCAACGAAGTGCTGATGCGATGGTTACAGGTGTGTTTAGTGTGTTGTATATAACGATAGTGTGTGTTGCTTGCGGGAGGTAGTATGGTTAAGTAGGCTTTGGCGTATGTGTGGCCATGAGACTGTGGTTTGCTGATGCGATGGTTGCAGGTGTGTTCAGTGTGTTGTATATAGCGATAGTGCGTGTTGCTTGTAGTAGGTAGTATGGTTAAGTAGGCTTTGGCGTATGTGTGGTCATGAGACTGTGGTTTGCTGATGCGATGGTTGCAGGTGTGTTTTGTGTGTTGTATATTGCGATAGTGTGTGTTGCTTGCAGTAGGTAGTATGGGTAGGTAGGCTTTGGCGTGTGTGTGGACAGAGGCGTGATGCGATGGTTGCTGGTTTTCGCGTGTGTTGGTGTTTTGGTCTGTGTATGTAAGTACTTAAGTTTCGAAGACGAGCATCCAATGGTGTGTGAGGTAAGGGTGGCTGTCCGCGTATGTATATCTGCACAAAGCTGTTTGTGTGGACTTTGGCAAGTCTTTCTCTGTATGTACTGGTATATATATATATGTGTGTGTGCATGTAAAATAGCTGACATTCTGTACTAGACCTATGCCGAGACACAAATGCCATCAGTATACATACTGTGTTGTTGCCTCTTGTGATTATACTTTCATTTATATATCAGTGTTGTTTTTGTGGTACGAGTGTGTTTGACACTGATGCACGCATGTTGGTATATGCCAGTGTTTACTTTTGTAGCATGAGTGTGCTATGAGTGTGCTAGGAGGATGGTCTCAGGTGTGGTATGTGTCGCAGCTTCAAGTGTGTTGCATCATACTACGATAAAGTAAGAACGCACGTGGGTCTACCCGCATTCCAGTCTTCCCGTATACGGGTCTTAGAATAACGTTCACTTGAAGGTGACTCTCATGATGAGGAAGCAACGAGTTGCGCATGTAACACATTGTCTACTTGAAATCGCTTCTGAGGGGCGATATGAAGGGCTGTCTCGCAATTCCTGTTCAGCGTACACACTTCAGATATTCATCTACCTACTGCCTGTGATGACGCACACACTATATCAACGCTATTTTGAAGCACGTCACTGCGTTACAACCAACTCACGCACCCCTATCAATGACTCATCATACTATTAACAGGATAAAGGCCCCGAAGTCGAAGCACAGACCTTTGTTTGGAACAAGTTTGCGTACTTGTTTGTACTGTTGTTTAGGCGGATGTATGCAACGCATGCAACACAGATGATGTCGGAGCTTGTTGAGTTAGTGGCCAGCGGGCGCAATCGCGAGCGTATGGCGGATATGTACTTGCGGGTGTGCGCAAGTATTCATGAGGGTAGGACTTGAAC
>NW_014034510.1:0-1770 GCF_001186125.1 Sphaeroforma arctica JP610
TATATATATTTATATACATACACACACACACACACACACACATATATATATATATATGCATAGAGCTGTAACTATGTACAGACATTCACTGATATATAAGAAACACAACATGCTGCATCTAACACAGTGACACGTGAGAGGCCCATGGATCGCATAGCCCATACACTACTATCTCCCGCTATGACTTACTCACCAATACATCCATGTTCACGTGTATCACCTACACAGCTACAAACACCAAACTACGCAAGTATGTATGCGTGTGGCCGTATACCTACCTACAGACCAAGCACATGCTACCTACCTCCATCCAACACACTGACCCGGGTGTGTCCCATTGCTCGCAGCGCCCACCACGTGCGTGGGGATGACATGGTACCCACAGTATCGTACACCACTATCTCATCGGTTGAATTGATGCCCATCTTGGACATAGCCTCGGCAAACGTCTGTATAAATATGTATATGTGTGTATAGATGCATATCAACAGCCAATGCCAACCAAGGCAGGTGAGTGGGTAGTGGATTATATACAGAATGGTTACGCAAGTCCATAGTACAGTTCAGACTGCCGCAGTACATACCTCGGTGACCATAGAGCGCCTAGGCTCGTGAACAGCTATAAGGATAGGGATACACACAGACTGTATCATAGCTCACGTGATGTGTGAGACACACACAAGAACCAACCAGGATAGAGATAGCGGATGATATTAAGCACGAGGCAGTCGGCTAACGGACTGTGCAGAAGCGGTGGTATGAGAGTAAGCAAAGCCTGGGCATATTTGAACAGCCACCGACAACAGGGGTGTTGCATGAGGATGTGAGTGTGTGGTTTATGTTGCGGATGCTACCAAGTACAACACATGAATTGATAAATACTACCACGTACACTGCACGAATTGATATATACGGCAGAGTACACTACAGACATTGATACATATAATATATATTGAGATATTCTACTAAGTACACTACATGAATTGATACATATTACCAAGTACACTACATTCATCGATACTTACTACCAAGTACACTACATTCATTGATACTTACTACCAAGTACACTAAATTCATTGATACTTACTACCAAGTACACTACATTCATTGATACTTACTACCAAATACACTACTTACTACCAAGTACACTACATTCATTGATACTTACTACCAAGTACACTACATTCATTGATACTTACTACCAAGTACACTACATGAATTGTGGATATCATTAAAAGACTATAATAGTGCTGAGAATGTGTCACCGTTCCATTTTAACTTACAGGCAAACCATCAATACACAATTGCAATGCACTATAATTGTGTATATCCGATACACTATATAACGCATACACAACCACCACACAACCACCTTACACCTTACATATTCGCCAACATTGTGTAAGTACATACCACCAACTTACACATGCACAACCAACTTACATTTAGCTGACTGACAAGTAGGTCAGCTAGAGAAGCACGAACCTTTACGTAATACTATCAGTACGCAATATTGGGAAAAGTATTGCTATTTTCAGGATTATATAAACTGAACCTAAAAAAATAGATTAGGATATGTACACGTGTATGTCCTTCTGCGCAAACACGGGCTCACGTAGGGAGGACTAAAGTTATGCCTATATAAAAAGCACACCAATATGAACATGGACAATATGCACAGATATATGCTTAGATACAAAGATACAATACATATAACTATGTGTTCATGTCAATGAACATACAGTTATATTAACAGCAATATAATAAAAA
>NW_014034509.1:0-1769 GCF_001186125.1 Sphaeroforma arctica JP610
CATATACATATATAAATATGCATACACACAGTGTAGGTTTCATATAGCCTAAGTGATCAATTTGTAGACCTATCGTATAATACTCGCATACCGAATCCTCGCCTTCCTCATCTAGCACATTTGTTTGATATTGTTCATCCCACTCTCCCGCTAAGCCATCTCGCTTGATTATATCGCCTACGCAAAGGTGGGTCATGTTCAGATCTTTGGCCATCGTCTCGGCGGTGGTTGTCTTCCCTGTACCGGGAGTTCCCGTGATCAGGACATTGGGTCTTGCTCGTGTAATATGTGCCATTGTTGTGTGAGGCTGTCTAGGAGGGTTGGTACTACTGTCGCCTGAAGTTCTATTATCGTCCCGTTCTTTCTCACAATGGCTTGTGTATTTGTAGTGTAGAGGTGAACTCTCTGAACACATTTTAAAATAAACGCAACCTTGTGGTATGTAACCATTCGCAGGGTCTCGCTAGAAAACACAGGTGGGTCACATTTCAGAGTAGTAATAATAGTTCGGTACGTAGTCCATTGGATGTGCTTCAATTTTCATTGGCTCAGTTTCGGTGAACGCCTCTTCTTTTTGTCAAATATTAGATCTTGAAAGCCTTGTTGAGCAAAATATCTAATTTCATAATATGTATTTATAAAAAAAAAGTCAAAAACTTGGCGGATTCTTGATTTGGTGTAGAGAGACAGATATTACTTTTCCTACTATTTAGTTATACTTCATAGAGAGATGAGAAAATAGTTATTTCTATATTTTGGTGTTTCTAGCTGGATTGTAGAGCTACATACCGCTAGTAGCACACGATACTTGAAATAGGACTACTGCCACACAGCCTGTTGAAAATGCCCACACCCAATGGCTATGGCTATGATGTGTCGCCAAACCCTCCGAGGCGTGAACCTCCGGTACCGCAAGGTCTTCCCAGTTCACGGGCGGGTACAACAAGTAGTAATAAACCTGCACCGCCTGCTAGCTATAAGACTCCGCTTCCCTCAGATATTCCCAACACTAGTACATCTACTACTGCAAGTATTAAACCAGCAAACGCACAAGCAAGTACAACTAGCCCCGCCCGACCAAAGACTCCACCAGTGAACCGAGCGCCACCTGCGTCACCTCCGCCTTTCGCAAAGAAACAGCAAAACACCGCAACCAATGCTACAAGCGCTCCTGCAAGTCTTAACAATAGCAGGCCACGTAATAGTAGTAGTAGCAGTAGTTCTAGGTCGAAGCAACAGGCACCCCCACTTCCACCCAGTCGGAAGGTGAATGCACAAACCTCGATTCCAGCAGGTGTAGCGTCAACTACCCAGACACAGCCAGCAGCTGTCGCCAGGCGGGTACCACAATCCACTGACAGGCCAATTCCAACGAAGCGACCGTCAGAAATAAAAAGGGAAGGTAAGTAGAAGTTTTGCCGTTACACCTGTGCATACGTATTTGTATTTGCTATTTTGATACTAGAAAAAGTGAAGAACGTTCATGCTCTATAGTGGACAGGAACAACTATTTGAAATTAGGTGTGCCTTAGTCACCGCGAATGGCCGTGCATATAGTGCATGCGTCTCAAATGATCCGATACACGTATGCAGATCGAGATCGAAACCCAATATACACCACGCAGCCTGTATTTATACATTTGCATAGCCTGTATTACATATATGGACTTAAGAACATATCATGTTTACATACACATACAAATAATATATACACACACACACACACACACACACACACACACACACACACACACACACACACACACACA
>NW_014034508.1:0-1769 GCF_001186125.1 Sphaeroforma arctica JP610
TATATATATATATNTTATAGTATATATATATATATATATATATATATATATATATTAGTTATATATATATATATATATATATATATATATATATATATATATATATATATACCATGTACTCTTATCTTGTATCGGTATCCCCTGTGCAAACTACACCACGAGACCCATAAATGCAAACGTTGATAAGTGAAGCCGAGTTTTTGCTATGTACAATTCGAGGAATACAAGCCGAAGAGTCTACAGGCAGTTGACATGCCTTTCGTAAATGTACAAATTTCTTAACAGGAGAGAGTGTATGCTATTCAGCTATTCGTATCGTTTTATAATACGGCCGACCCTATTTTTTTGAGCTGTCAGAGCCTGACTTTGATGACAAGAGCGTTCAGGAGGGCAATAAGATGCCGAACGTGTCCTTTTCGGAATTGTTGGACTTTCTGTCCACCACTCACCCGGATATGGCACCCATTGTAGCCTCGATGTCTTTTGGCTACAGGTATGTAGAGATCAGGATTTGGAATTTGAATTTTAGGTCTAGAATTTGGTCTAGAATTTGGATTATTTGGGGGGGAAAGGGAAATGGTGCGTCTTTCTAATACCCGAGCATTACATTGCTTGTATGCATGCATACTTCCTTTGACAATGAGCCAACTGACCAGTGACATTTAGTTCACATATCTCACTCTGCCTTTTTCGGGCCGACTTCGTTCTGGATTGCAATAGCATCACACGCGAGGTACCACGGCATGCTCCAATGCTTATCACTTTCAGACACGACATGCTCGAATGCTTGACACTTTCAGACAGGTACCTGCTGTTAACTAACCATTCTACACTTCACACAAATTCTTAAACCTTAACCCTACAATCTTTACCCTTGAATCCCACTATCTTACAATCCTAAGCCTTTTTAACCATACCCTATGCATCTGAATATTTAACCATAACCCCTGAGCAACCCTCTGTTTCCAGCGAGGATGTTGCGCCAAACAACGATCTAGAGAGTAAGTGGTACAATGGCCTGGAAATTGAGTTGCCGAATGCACCCAACATGACCTACTACCACATTTATGGACAGGGCAAGCCTACAGAACGGGCCTATGCATATCAGGTACAGTGTTAGTGTTAGTTTGGTTAAGGACTGGGGTGTTGAGAGTGTTGAATACATACTTATGACCAATAATGAAGGACTGGGGGTGTGATACACCCAATATCAAATGTATTTGGACTTTGGACAGGACAAGTCTGCGGACCGCACCTACATGTCACAGTGTTAGTAAGGTTAAGATACACGGTATAGAGAGTTGTGCACATGTGTATGACTATTAATAGAGGACTGGAAGTATGATGCACCCAATATGAAATATATTTGGACTTTTCTACAGAAAGAACCTACGCATATCAGTTACCGTAAAAATAAGGTTAGGGTTTTAACTTCGTATGTATGATCATTAGAATAAGTGAAGTGAAGGACTGGAAAAGACGCATCCAAGATCAATTATAATTGGACTTTGGAGCAGGCAAGTCTATAAAGCCCACCAATACAATCAGTATATTGTACATGTATGACTGGGATGTGTGTTATTGAGTGTTAGACATACAAGTATGACTTTAGTAATTATAAGCGCAATGAAGGACCGAGTATATAGGCACTCAATTTCAATTATCGTTGGGCTTTGTAAAGGGCACGCTATTATAGTCCATCAATACAATCAGGTATTGTATTAACAGGCTATTAGTATTGCATTGGTTGGGTATTCGTATTCTATTCG
>NW_014034507.1:0-1768 GCF_001186125.1 Sphaeroforma arctica JP610
TAGAGATTCCCAAAGTGCTATTTTCAGGTGTCAGATTTGTATCATTCCTATATTATGTACAAATCCAATTTCAGTGGAAAAACCAATTTATATTTGGAAAACCGCCTAATTGTCCACAGTAGAGTCCCATACTCTACTGAGTACTATCACATGTTCAGAATCTTAAATATCTCAATTCTTGTTCATGTCCAATTCGTTAAACGTATTCCAGTATTACAAGTATAAACGCTAACACGTTGATACGTTTATAAGATGCGTTAACTGTGCAACTACTATTAGGAACCCGCTATTTTTACAGTTGGACTTAGAGGTATTTTATTATTTGATTAGGAAATTGTTTCGAGGCGTGAAATGTAAAATATGTGTCCAATGAAATGATATCTAGTCTTAGTAACTAAATCATAAATAAATCTAGACCGAAGTAGTGAGTGATTAGAGCGAAGCATATAGACAATAGTCGCAGTCTAAAATTCACTAATCTTTTGCTCATTAAGGGCTGAAGCTAAACTTATTTAACATTTTGCATTTTAACGTACTAACGTATTGTCTTATTAACGTAAACGTCATGGTATCGTATAGTCAGCCTAAAGGAGACCGACTTTTACATGGGGCTGGTACCTATTCTGCGAAGTTACCACACATTAAGTCAGGTGCTTCGTACAAAGATCTATTCATGCATATGATGCCAACAGAATTTATCCGCAATACACTGGTCCCTGCTACTAATCATCGGCTTTCACATATGAAGAAGAGAGACATCGACGCGGGCGAGTACTACGTATGGTTGGCATTACGTTTAATCATGGCAAAGTATTACAGCAAAACAGCTAGTAGTTTTTGGGAGGCTACACGAGACCCGTTAGATCCATTGCCTTATTTAGGGCAGTACATGGATAGAACAAGATATGAAGATATCCGGAAGAACTTAAGGTTGAATATGACACAGCAAGAACGTGACGATAAGGGATTTTATATTAGGGAGACAATAGTTGAATCATGGAACAGAAAAATAGAAAGTAACTTTTCATGTAGTGAAAAGGTTTGTATCGACGAGACCATGATGTCGTGGGACAATCGTGTGTAATAGCCGGGCCTCCACATTAGACTCTATGTTATAAACGTACTCTTAAGCAGTACGTAAATTATAAACGTACTCTTAATAGTACGAGGAATTTAAGTTTCCTAAATGGTTTTTAATGGTTTTACTAATTAATACCTTTTCCATTTTACATATCAGATATTTGGACGAGACCATTAAAAGGCCCCAGTAAAATACCAAACATAAGAGTTGGTCTAGTTCTATTAATAGAACTATATTTACTTTCCAACTTTATTTATATCTGAATACTTCGGTAGCGAGATGGCTCAACCGAATATAGGTTTTTAGGGACTATTAACGTTACCTAGTTGATTCTCCGATCAGCCAACCAGATGTGCCAGTCTGATGAAGGCTAAGTCGGTAATTCTTGATAAGTGGCAATTTATTGGATAAGACATAACTAAGGACATCAAGAGTATTTTTTTCATTTTTCTTTCTTTCCAAAGATAGGATTTTATGAGCCTCTCAGATTCGCCCCAATGAAACATACCAACCATAGTTTCTAATAGAGCGACAACGAAACACTAAAATCCCTTCGGCGTAAACAATACTGATGTAATAAGCCGGGCCTCCACATAATAGTACGAGGAACTTAAGTTTCCTAAATGTACTCTTAATAGTACGAGGAACTTAAGTCTCCTAAATGTGCTCTAAATAGGGATAATATTG
>NW_014034506.1:0-1768 GCF_001186125.1 Sphaeroforma arctica JP610
TGTGTACTAGATTTATGGCATATTATACAACAGTAACGTATAGATACGATAGCTAGATACATAGGTAGTATAAATATAGCATATATATCCTAGCTAGGGCGGGCTGACGGGGCGAGTATCAAAATATATTCTGTGTTCTGCAGTATAGCATTGTTCCTGTCACTAGGCCTATTAAGAGTATGGAGTGCTGATGACCTGACACACACACACACACACACACACACATATATATATATATATATATATACGCATGCACATAGGAGTCCTGTTTATGCTGTCGATATTCCTCACACACAAGCACAACGCAATGTCATTTTTCACACAGATGCACAACGTTTTCTCAAAAACTCGCCGACGCACACTGTCGTGACATGTATGTATGTCGGGGTTTATTGTTTGTAGGGTATTATCACTGCTCCCCACTGAAGCTGTGCACGCACATATAAGCAACTCTCACGCCTATTGCCGACAGATAGGAATTAACATAAACGGCTTCTCTTTAGCACTGCGCTTCAACCAACACACGGACACTCACATGCGTTTCATCCCTACCACTCGCCGAAGGCAGTTCCCGCAAGGCATACGATCGTTATATCATTCGCAGGCACACGCACACAACACTCGACACCCTCTTGTTTCCTCACCCCTCTCAAAAATCACACACACACGTCCATTCGCACACGCTCAAGTGTTGTTAAGTGGCTCGTTGTCCGTGCCACAGAAATCTCCCACACAGAACAAACGCCCTTTGAACTCCACCGCATGCACACCCGCCTGAATACCACAGCCACGACCAAGCGCGGCATGCGCACATGTACGCACCAAAATTGTTCACACACACAGTGGCTGTGCGAGACACCAGGAAGGAGCAGCCCTCCCAGCCCATGTTGTTGAAGATGGTGTTGTTGTAGTCGTTGGTGGCAGAGGCACTGCTCTGCGGCGTGTCTGTGAAGGCACTCGTGGGTGCCAGCGTGCTCAAGGGCTCTCTGGGTGTCATGTGGCGTATGAAGGTGTGGGACGAGTCTACGTTAGTGTGTGGTTGTGTATATCTGTGTTTCGTTATATGCTCATAACAGTTCTCAAGGGTTCTCTCTGTCACGTGGCGTATGAAGGTGTGGGACGAGTCTACGTTAGTGTGTGGTTGTGTATTTATGTGTTTCGTTATATGCTCATAACAGTTCTTAAGGGTTCTCTCTGTCACGTGGCGTATGAAGGTGTGGGACGAGTCTACGTTAGTATGTGGTTGTGTATTTATGTGTTTCGTTATATGCTCATAACAGTTATCAAGGGTTCTCTGTGTGTCACGTGGCGTATGAAGGTGTGGGACGAGTTTACGTTAGTGTGTGGTTGTGTATATCTGTGGTTCGGTATATGCTCATAACACTTCGTGGTCCAATGTGTATGCGTTGTGTTCGCAATAGTGCGCACGCTCTAGGGTTTAATACGCCGGTGCCCTTCACTCACACTCGTAGCTCTGGGGTTTAATCTCTGAGCGAGTTAAAATGAGTTTGCAGCTCATACATCAATGGACTCGCACATGCGTAGTCAAAAGTAAACTTCGGTTGATTAATAAAACCAACACAGCTGGCATGTGTTCAGCAGCTGAAAAAAACGCAGTTTACGGGAACAGATAAACTATGCACGCGAATGCACGGAAATATATGATACCACCAGACAGACTTCAAAGGTGTACGATAACTTACGAGCACACAGACTGTATAAACACGTTTCACAAGTATGACCAAATCTTAGTGAGTACATATATATA
>NW_014034505.1:0-1768 GCF_001186125.1 Sphaeroforma arctica JP610
TAGCACAGGCCAACACACACACAGCAACATACCACAGTACACGAGTACGGCATCTGCACGGCACTCACCCCGGCATATAAACGTCGAGTCTAAAAATAGCACAGGCCAACACACACACAGCAACATACCACAGTACATGAGTACGGCATCTCACGGCACTCACCCCAGCTTATAAACGTCGAGTCTAAAAATAGCACAGGACAAAACAAACTACAACAAGTGGACAGTTCGGTACCTGTGGGGTGAACCATTGCAGGTCTTCGTCGTCAGCGTATGTGGGTGGGTGGTCCGTTGTCCTGTCCACAATACTCTCCACCACACGCCCGTTCTCCAATGAGATTGAGTCCTTCTCCAGTGTTTTCGGCTGTGATAAGCTTTGTTGCAGGATGAGCGGCACTTCGTCTGCACAATGAGAGGTGCGTGTGAGTGGGTGATAGTCAGTAAGAGTACAGGGAAGTAGACACTACTACCTAAACGGGATGACCAGAGGCCAGCTGTAGGTAGAACCATTTCGGTACGTACGTCCTCCCGTGTTGAAATATTGATAGATACTACATGAAGGATGCAAACAGCCACCTGTGCATCAACTGTTTGTCGTATCTCGTATATCAAACACCCATGCTATTAAATGAACTCTCGTATATCAAACACGCATACTTTGTATAAACTCTCGTGTATCCACACACATACTTTTGTATAAACTCTCGTATATAAAACACTCATAATTTTGTATAAACTCTCGTATATCCACACACATACTTTTGTATAAACTCTCGTATATCAAACACTCATACTTTTGTATAAACTCTCGTATATCCACACACATACCTTTGTATAAACTCTCGTATATCCACACACATACCTTTGTATAAACTCTCGTATATCCACACACATACCTTTGTGGGGTGGACAATAGCCGGCAGTGGGAATGAAAAGTTTGGTGCGCGCGACCTCTGCGCTGCATCGCTCGGCAATGGTTGCGAGTGTGTGTGTGGTGAAGAAGGTGTCGGGCTCAGTCATCATAATCCACGAGGCATTGAACTCGGTCTTGGCGATCTGTTTTTGACAGGAAGAATTGTAAATACGAATACGATTAGTTATAGATAGTTGACTATGTTCTACACATCACTGACAGAGTGGTTGTGACTACCTACAGGGACTATTTATGGATAGATGACTATGTCCTACACATCACCGACAGATTGGTTGTGACTACCTACAGTGACTATTTATGGATAGATGACTATGTCCTACACATCACTGACAGAGTGCTTGTGACTACCTACAATGATTATTTATGAATATAAATATAATGACATGCTTATACGTCCCATAAAAACGAACTAAGCTGCAAATGCACCCGAGAGTGGGAAAGGGATAAGGGTGATGTCGGAGTGAATAGATCTACTAGATAGCCGAGAGAGATCACGGGTGTTGACGTGGTCTTGATACTTGGTTTATCTTACGTATGTAACTCTTAGGGTTTTAGGGTTTACATCTGTGGTGTTGAAGTGGTCTTGATACTTTGGCTTATCTTTCGTATGTAACTCTTCGCACTACTACAGTGGGTCTGTATACGTCTGTTGTGTTGAAGTGGTCTTGATACTTGGGCATATCTTACGTATGTAATTCTTCGCACTGCTCAGTGGGTCTGTATACGTCTGTGGTGTTGAAGGATACTTTGGCTTATCTTATGTATGTAACTCTTCGCACTGCTACAGTGGGTCTGTATGGTCTGTTGTGTTGAAGTGGTCTTGATACTTGGCAT
>NW_014034504.1:0-1768 GCF_001186125.1 Sphaeroforma arctica JP610
CCGTCATAATCCGGTCGAGAAGCAAGGATGGGGGTAAGCCAATGCCGTACCAGACCACGGATGATTTTGGTATGTGTTGGCTGGCCTGGATCAGAAGTATCATAGTCGGAACCAACAAGCGCGATGATTTGGGTTGAATCGATATTTGGAAGTAGTATTTCAACAGCGTGATTAGCTGGGGTATGGGAAAATCTGTTGATGTGTCAGGGACGGGTGAGGGTACGGTGGTTCTTCAACATGCTGGAGAAAAGATCCAAGGTGTTCGTGGAGGGTCCAGATACCGTGGAAGTCGTGGCACTCCTGTAATTGCTGAAGAAGGTCAGGGCCAATGGGCGGCGGTTTCGGGCCTACCAGGATGCGTCGAATCAGTTGTTGGATGCAAGTAAAGTGGCTGGTAGTGAACTTATGGCTACTGGGGCAGACAGGGCAGAGACAGCCATCGGTGCGGTAGTCGAGCAATGTGAACATGTACGTATTCGTTACGTGTACAGTTTTCAGGTGAGCATAGATACTGTACGGGAAGCGCAGTGAAGGTTTATCGTGGGCCCAGGCGGGTTGCGTCAGAGGGGTAAGTGGATTTGTGCTTGGCATTGAGTCGAGTTGTATTTCCAGGCAACCTCCGAGGTAGTCCGCGAATGGTCGCGCGGGGAGCAGGCCGCAAAAGTGAAGTAAGTTTGTTTGATGTTTGGGAAACCGAGGGTATTTAGTGCCCGTGATGATGACTGCTGCTTGAATGAGTGCTGAGTTAAAGCGCTCGAATAGGGGGTCCAACGCACCCTTCCATATAGGCGGAGCCCAGGCAATAATGTTCAGCCCATATGTAGCCGTGGATAGGATGAATGTTTTGAGCATCACCAGTCGGTTGCGGGGGTGTTGCCAGCTGAAGCCATGGAAGCCATAAGCGCGGAAAGAGGCGATACCCAGTGACAATGCTGCAACCAGGGATTCCATATGTCTAGCGAGGTTGATTCCTGGTACTCCGTGAGAGAGTGGGAACCCCAGGTATTTGGAGTGTTTTGGCTCGGCATGTATGGGCGCCAGTTTCAGGGGGAGGTAACGTGTGTTCCAAGGTGCGTCTGCAAGCGTCGGCGTGATAAGCTCACCATTTATACGGAGGGTTGGCGCCGCGTGTCGCAAGTCGGTAGATCGTACTCGGGGTTTAATGACACCCTGTTCGAGGCCAGATTTGCGTCCCCACGCATCAATGTCATCTAAGAAAGGCTGGAGCGAAACCGATCGAGGGGCTTGGATCCGTGTGTCATCGACTATTAAATAGGAGCGGAGGAGCTTGGGCCGAAATTGTGCTAGCGTGACAGCTAAGGAATCCATGTAAATAATAAAGAGCTGGGGGCCGACAATTGAGCCTTGTAGGATGCCATTCGTTCTAAGGAATAGAGACGAGAGCGTGCCGCGGTATGTCACTCGGGTAGGGACCCTCTCAAACAGCGCGCGGAGGCAGTTGATCCAGTTTTCGGGCATTCCAGCGTGACGCAGAAGTACCCATAGGCGTGGGAGAGCGACCTTGTCGTATACCTTGGTTATGTCCAGACAGACGTCGTTCCACTCCTCTTCTGACTGTGTCTCAGATTCCATGGCGGCAAGTGCTTGGGTATGACAGGAGTACCGTGATTTGAAGCCAGCTTGGGTAGCATGGGTAGCAGAGCCGGGGTGGCTCGTAATCAGATTAAGAAAGCACTTTTCAAAGATGCGTCTGACTATTTGCGTAAGCGTGATGGGGCGGAAGTCGGCGGGGGAGGTGATATCTGCA
>NW_014034503.1:0-1768 GCF_001186125.1 Sphaeroforma arctica JP610
ATATCTGTGAATGCTGTTGATAAGCATAGCATGTTGTGGTGTGATGTGGTGTGGTGTGTAGTATTATTGGCTTGTTACAAGTGGTTGATGCGTTGTCTAGTGCCTGTTGTTTTCGTTTTCCTGTACCTGTGAGTGCTGTTGATAAGCATAGCATGTTGTGGTGTTGTGGTGTGTTGTGTAGTATTAGTGGCTTGTTGCAAGTGGTTGGTGTGTTGTCTTGTGCCTGTTGTTTGCTGTCCTGGTATTGAAGACTTACCCTCCGTGCAACATATTACACTGAGGTGTAAGTGGGCACTGTCACACACCACAGTTGCATGCTTGAACTCTGCCTACACTACCTCTGCCTACGCTATGATGTATGATCCTTTACGACTCGAAACTATAGTGTCTGCCATTGTAGCGTACAATCCTATATCGCCTGCCTACGCTATATCTGGCTACGCTATGTCGTATGATCCTTTACCGCCTGAAACTATATTGCCTGGCACTGTAATGTCCAGTACTATATCGCCTGCCTACGCTATCTCTGCTTACGCTGTCGTATGATCCTTTACCGCCTCGCACTGTAATGTCCAGTACCATATCGCCTGCCTACGCTATCTCTGCCTACGCTGTCGTATGATCCTTTACCGCCTGAAATTATAGTGCCTGGCACTGTAATGTCCAGTACTACAACGCCTGCCTACGCTATCTCTGCCTACGCTGTCGTATGATCCTTTACCGCCTGAAACTATAGTGCCTGGCACTGTATCTTCCACTTCACTTTACTACCAGAGTGATCTGCCAATTATAACGGAGTGTGAGTGGGTTTAACAGTACAATCCATTTGAGTGCATACCTTCCGCTACTTGTCTTGGATGCGTTACTGTCTCCACGATACGAGAGCCTGTGTGTGTGTGTGTGTGTTGTATGTTATGTATATGTATATAGGCTGAAGATACGATGTGGCTGATCAAAGGCACGTGTGTGGCTGGTAAAGGTGTTTCGGCTCCCTAATTGTGTACAAGTTACAACCATTATAATTTCAAAACTGTCCATTACAAATCTAAAATAGTACATTACAAATCCAAAATAGTTCATTAAAATTAGTTCATTACAAATCCAAAATAATCCATTACAATTACAAAAATGATCTATTACAAATCCAAAATAGTTCATTACAAATCCTCAATTAGTTCATTACAAATCACAAATAATCCATTACAAATCCAAAATAGTTCATTTTAAAAATCCAAAATAGTTCTTACAAATCCAAAATAGTCCATTTTAAAAATTATCAATTAGTTCATTACAAATCCAAAAAAAAAGCAAATCCAAAAATAGTCAACTACAAATCCAATTTTTTTACAAATCCAAAATAGCCTATTAAAAATCACAGTTGTCACCTCTGCACTTGTTTCTGTAAATGCCTTGCCTTGGCCTGTCTACATAGTACTACTCGTCTTGGCTATTTGTACCTTCAGAAATGGTGTTTAATCTGTCTACATAGTACTTATGCTTCTCTTAGTTATTTGTACCTATAAAATGGTGTTTATGCTGTCTACATAATACTTATACTTCTCTTGATTATTTGTACCTCCTCTATTTGTACCTTCAGAAATGGTGTTGAGTCTGTCTACATATTACTTATATCTGTACCTCCACTATTTGTACCTTCAGAAATGGTGTTTATTCTGTCTACATAATACTTATACTTCTCTTGGTTATTTGTACCTCCACTATTTTTACCTTCAAATGGTGTTTATTCTGTCTACATAATACTTATATA
>NW_014034502.1:0-1767 GCF_001186125.1 Sphaeroforma arctica JP610
TATGTGTGTGTGTGTGTGTGTGTTTGTGCATATATAAATTATAAATTTGATATTTGTTTAACTATGGATTTATACTTGTACAGCATATTTACATGACATCTGAATCGTATCCGCAACAAGAACTGACCCTCCTTTTCCCTCGCTGCAGTCACCATAGAGATCAAGGATAAATTCTACGAGATGTTCGGAACCCAGATGTTCCAACTATGTGAGTACGGGTTTGTGCGATCGCCAAAAGAATTCGCAAAGGCGTATGGACGGATGGTAGGCAGTGGCAAGAAGGAGGACTTGCAAAGGGGCATGCTCGAGTATCAGAAGGTGTGTGATTACACTTGTATGTATTGAACATGCTTAGTGCTCGTGACACTGGAGTGGACAACCATATCTGATCTATTGTGCTTGCTTTCCTGTGTAGGCTTGGGGTGTAGAGTTTAAGGTTCTAGGGTTTATGTTGGGTATAGCGTGTGGTAGTGTACAGGCGGATGCTGGGCGGTGGCCAGAACTTGCTACGTCGAGGTTATTAAACGTACTCGATCATGTTCCTATGTGCATACTCAAACAAGCAGAGTTTATTAAACGTACTCGAGCAAGTTCAGGTGTACATATTCAAACATGCCTTGTTTGTTTTGGCACAGTGTCTCGTACCTATCTCACTACTCCAGGCTTGATACCGCTCTCGGACCGATGGCCGTGAGTGTATCGTCGCGAGTACACACACAGACTCATACACAAACATACCTACTGAAACCCTCACTTACCTATACATACACGCATACATATCCAAACTCGCCACTTGTTTGTTCTGGCACAGAGTCTCATACCTGAGTCATGCACAGAAATTCATATTGAATCCCTTCCAATATATATGTACACACACATACATTCAAACTTATCACTGGTTTATTCTGGCACAGGGGCCCATACCTACATCACTACTCAGGCTTGAGCCCAAACTCGAGAAGATAGCAGTGGGCAACTTCAAACGGCTGCTGCGGTTTATGTCTGACAGACCGCGCGAAGAGGTGATGCGTGACGGTCAGTTGATCATCGATGGAGCGATGAACAATGTTGGCCTGCGAGACGAAGTATACTGCCAAGTGATCAAGCAGCTTATCAAGAACTATGACCAGTAAGTGGAGAAATATAAGCCATTACAAGTTGTGTGTGTGTGTGTGTGTGTGTGTGTGTGTGTGTGCCCTTACGAGTGTGTGTGTAGGATGGACAGGTGCTGTCAGGCGTGAGAGTATGTGCAAAAATCAGTGCCGAAAATGGCACGTTTTATTTCCCTTATCATATGTTCGTAGCAAACAGTAGGCGTGTACCGGTATAGGCGTGTACCGGTATAGGCGATAAAACGTTCTGTCTGTAGTCCCTCGTCTGTTTAATTCGTAACAACTCACTACTATCCATACACAGGGATAGCAAGTATAAAGGCTGGCAATTCATGCAGGCGTGTGTACAATGCTTCCCACCTTCAGACGATTTCGCGAACTTCGTGGAGATTTTCCTCAGAGAACGGGCTGAGCGCACAAATAACTTTGAGGTAATTCGAATATTCTTTCTGGTGTACGAATATATATAGTGTATATATATATATATATATATATATATATATACATATATATATATATATATATATATACATATATATACATATATATATATATATATATATATATATATATATATATATATATATATATATATATATATATATATATATATATATATATATATATATATATATATTGTGTGATGTGATATATA
>NW_014034501.1:0-1767 GCF_001186125.1 Sphaeroforma arctica JP610
GTATGTATGTATGTATTCAAATATGCATCTATAATATGTAATATATATATGAGTAGGTCGCAGCAACGTCGATTGTCTAGTAATGCAGATATGCTCGCTCGTCAGCTAAGTTCATTGTTAATCTAATATTTTGAGACGTGTGTTGACTTCTTTACTGGTTGAGAAGCAATATTCCAATTGCTCTGCGAAACAACCCTGTATTTGGCGCAGACTGTCTTTTTATATTCATAAATGTTAAACATGAGCACGCGTACTAGTCACGTAAGAGACATATCTGTTGTATATTGCGAAAGTTCGGAGCCGTTGCCGCTGAACTAGACCATGAGTGGTGTGCATCTCCATCTGTCTGTGCATTGTTGTACACGTACACAAGCATCGATCACGGACTTGCCCGTATTCTCGCAGCGAATTTAGCTACAGGAAAAAGGTTTGTACATACAGTCTTTCTTGTGTGCATATAGTACAACATTACCTGCGTACGCGCATAACGTACATGTGCATCTAAATATTCCTGTGTGTGCACTATTTGGTTCACACACAAGAGCACACCCCGCCATGAGCATATTGGTAGTGCTGGTTTCAACAAGTACATTTCTATGTCAGTAAGTACCTGCCCACGCAGCGACCAATTGACAGCACACTCGACTGTTGCTCTCCAACTCAGTAGGTGCATCCTTTATCGTACTTTGGAGTTCATCTATATGCAAACACCCACCAATAAGCCTGTAAATAAATGGATCTTCACAATACATGCTCGTTACTAAAATCTATGGCTTTGTTCGTATACTTCATAGTATCTACCGACCCAGAGGCTAATGCAACTGGCACCCTCTACCATCAACATTCTCCTGGAAGGCTACTACGGCTTTGACGAAGCGTTCATGCGTCAGCTGTTGGGAAAGAAACTCACGATGCGGTATGGTTGAGTATTCCCGGAGGTGCGTTTTCAGTGTGTGTATGGGTGAGTGTGTGTATGTATGAGTGTGTGTATGTGTGTGTGTGTATGTGTGAGTGTGTGTACGAATGAGTGTATGTGTGAGTGGGTTTGTGGATGAGTGTGTGTATGTGTGAGTGTGTGTAGTTGTGTGTGTGTATGTGCGAGTGTATGTATGTATGAGTGTGTGTATGTATGAGTGTGTGTATGAGTATGTGTATGTATGATTGTATGTATGTATGAGTGTGTGTATGTGTGAGTATGTGTATGTATGAGTCTGTTTATGTGTGAGTGTGTGTATGTATGAGTGCATGGTATGTATGAGTGTATGTATGTATGATTGCATGTATGTATGAGTGTGTGAGTGCATGGTATGTATGAGTGTATTTATGTAGAGCGTGTGAGTGTATGTATGTATGAGTGTGAGGGCAAGGTGTGCCGAAGTGACTGATTGTTGATGTGCGTATACGTATAGTAGAACTTGGTTGAATGTTAGTACGCTCTGTAGTGTATATGTGCACGTAGATATGTATGTGCGTAAGAGCATGTATACAAATGCAAACAAGTGTGGTGAAGCGTGTAGTCTTTGGTAGTTGTGAATGTTCTCATAGCAGGTATGGATGTTGGCACGTATATACGGATATATATGAATGTGCCCTTTCAGCGAAACTTCTGTCGAAGAATCTCTTGAGATAATGTATTGGGCTAGTTGGACGCAAAGCACAAGGATATATATATATATATATATATATATATATATAGTATATATAGTAGTATATATATATATATATATATATATATATATATATATATATATATATATTATTATTATT
>NW_014034500.1:0-1767 GCF_001186125.1 Sphaeroforma arctica JP610
TCTCCGACTCAGAATGGTACCTCAGAATGGTACTATATATATATACGCATATACACTTTATATTTCTCTTTATAACAACATACTTGGCTAAAGATCCGAGCGCTCTCAAAATAGATCCCATACTCGGCCCGCCGAGATACTCTGACCACAAGCCTAGCCCAAAGATCTTATTGACAAAGATACCGGGTATTGCTTTTGGGCCCATATTCTGCTGCAGTACGGAATTGCATTCAAGTCCTATCAGTACCGCTGCTAAAGCCAACCAGACCCAAAATGGAAAGGGGATGTGCATGGTTAAAAGACTGCCCTTAGGAGGGTTGGTAGGTGGGTTGTATTGATGATAGCTTATTTACAGGTATACATGGGATAGTTACTCGGTAATGTGAATGTTGGTGCGATCTCCTCTCCCTCACATCGGCTTTTTCCAATTCACAACACTAAATGAATAGTGCGATGGTGCATAGGTAAGCTCGGGGCGTAACGTGTGAGCCTAGACTAGGTTTATCTAAAACCTCCAAGACTCTATTTACAGAGGATTCCATAGCCCTCTAAATACATCCTACATAATAAATACTATTTCTGTTAATAAAAACAAAAGAAAAATGAATAAGCTGCAGGCCCTGAGGCCTCCTGATTGGTCACTCGCTCACTACATATATTGTTTTATATCTATATAAATATTAGAAAAGTACGGCCCTACGCTACGGGCTACGGCCCAGACGGACCAGACGGCCGACGGAGTCGATCCCGGCCGACCTCTGGCACTGTGCTTTTAAAAAGCCACTTTCGTGTGCTACGAGATTCGTATTGGACTGTCAGAATAGCGCGCCACAATATTACTGATAGGTACTATAGGAGTTCACATTTGTCAGTTGAGATTTGACATTTGACAACATTTGACAACATTTGACATTGCACAGTGCACTGCACAGGCCACAGTGATACTAGGGCAGGAGGAAGTTGAAACCCAATGCAATTGCTTCTGTATTATTCTTTTTACTTTTGAGATCTTTCCGACACCAGCTACATACATACAGTGCAGCGGCAGCCTGCAGTCCTGCACTCTCCTGCACGGGATTGCAGCGCTGAGCAGAGTGTTGCAGCAGAGTAATATTACATAAATAGTAACATAAATACCTGGGTTGGTATCACCCCTGAAAAAATGTCGTCGCGACATGTATGATATGTCGTCTCCGTACGTGTTTGTAGGCTACGATACAGTCACCAGCAGACCTCCATGTCGCGACCGACATGTCCTACAAAATGTCGCCGCGACATGTATGACATGTCGTTTGCCCAAATGTCGGCGTCGTATACCAACCCAGAAAACGACATTATTATACATAGTTACTTACACACTGACTCAAAAGTCAAACCTAAAAATTTGTCACACTGTCTTGCTCTCCACTCCTTGAGTCGCCACTCTCTACTGTCTCCACTCTCCAGTCTCCAGTCTCGACTCTCGACTCTCGCGTCTTTTTTTTTAATTTGTTTTTAAAAACCAAAACAAAAATTAAAAATGACTCGAATTCTCTACACGATTGTGATCCAAAACGAAACGATATGATTCATCACGATACCCAAGAGTCCCAACACGAACATATATGGTCATAAAATTATCATGAATGTATATTTGTATAGTGTATGTAAATATGTATGCTTTTGTATGGCTACTGTACATGATGTATTTAAAAAAAAATGTTTATGTAGAGAGATAAGTGTATACGACACGTGTACACACACACACACATATATATACCATATATA
>NW_014034499.1:0-1767 GCF_001186125.1 Sphaeroforma arctica JP610
AGTATAGAACTTCAAAAAGAGACTCAGGGGTATAGAACTTCAAAAAGAGATTCAGGAGTATAGAACTTCAAAAAGAGACTCAGGGGTATAGTACTTCAAAAACGAACTCAGGAGTATAGAACTTCAAAAACGAACTCAGGAGTATGGTACTTGAAAAAGGGACTCAGGAGTATAGAACTTGAAAAAGAGACTCGGGAGTATAGAACTTCAAAAAGAGACTCAGGAGTATAGTACTTCAAAAAGGGACTCAGGAGTATAGAACTTCAAAAAGAGACTCAGGGGTATGGTACTTGAAAAAGGGACTCAGGAGTATAGAACTTCAAAAAGAGACTCAGGAGTATAGTACTTCAAAAAGGGACTCAGGGGTATGGTACTTCAAAAAGAGACTCAGGGGTATAGTACTTCAAAAAGGGACTCAGGAGTATAGAACTTCAAAAGGAGACTCAGGAGTATAGAACTTCAAAAAGAGACTCAGGAGTATAGAACTTCAAAAACGAACTATGGAGTGGCGTAGCCACGAACGCCCTGAGGGTCTCCAAGTGAGCCTCACTAACTTGGGTGCCGCCATGAACGAAAATATACAAGGCCGGAAAGATTTGATTGGTTGTCGTGTCACTACAACAGAAAGTCATTATAAAACACCTCAGCCGCCATTTATATCAAACACTTTTGTTCATTATAGTAATACTTTAACATCTATATATATATATATATAGAGAGAGAGATATATATATCTTTATCTATATCTATAAATCTATGTTATGTAGATATATCTATCTATATATATATGTCCATATATATATATATCCATATATATATATACACAAATGTCCATATATATATATCAAAATATATACATATATATATAATATAATATGTATATAATACACACATATATATATATACACACTATACTATACCTATTCATACATACAAACAATTCGTAGTGAAAAATCCAGTACAAATCAGTATCATAAAGTATATAAACAAAAGTGAAAAAATCAGTACAAATGAGTACCATTAAAATTTATAGTACTGATTTGTACCGTGGTATAAACCCTTGTCTCTGAACAGGAAGCCTTACACAATGCTTCACCCTAAAATCATAAAACAATACGCTAAACGTTATATATTGTGTACAGGTGTCGAAGGTGGGGTGGAGACAAATCAAACCTCGCAGACATTCACAGATAGTAGGAATACAATGACGGTCCTACCAATAGACTGCTTGAATATGCTACCTATAAAAAGACGGATAGTATTGTATGCCTATACATGAACTCCTGGTATTTATTGGCTCTACACAGGTTGCTAGTATTGTGACTCACCTCCATTTGCCAGCCCATCCTTGCCTAATACGATATAGTCTTAGCACAGTACTTTACAAGGCATCCACACACCACTGCTCTAGCGCTATGTTTATAGCATAGCAACCGTTGCTAAACGGCACATCACTCATCTATTGATATGTTCCTAGCAAACCAATAGCCGTCTTCTATCACATCACTTACCAATGAGTATATTCCTGGTCTTGGAACCAGAATATAGATCGATACGTCGGTCGAACTTCGGATGTGTATACACGTCGTCTATATTCATGAGCTTTCCTGGTGAAACAGCGTGTGCGTGAATGAGTGCCAGATATGCATATATGCATATATGCATATATATATGCATACAAGCCTACATACATACATACATGCATACATACACACACACATATATATATATATATATATATATCTATAATATATCGATAATATATCC
>NW_014034498.1:0-1766 GCF_001186125.1 Sphaeroforma arctica JP610
TATCAACTTACTCAACTGCTGTTTTGAACCGTGCATAATTCTTCAGTTCGTACACATCATTTGTGAAGATCATACGCAGTCGAACCGGCGACATGACTGCGGTTTTGTGGAGAGCTCGAACGAAAGACACTTTATCGAATCAAAAAGGATCTAGTTGAAAAGGAGCACTAAACCTAGTGCGCTATTATAACCTATAGATCAACAACTAGTATATAGCATACTACTACGTCTTGATAAAATTGAACTAGGAAGACTTGATATAGCTATATCGTGATTAAGTGAGTTAACAAGTAGATTAGATACTATAACTAAAGAAGTTCTGAATTATCTCGTTCTCATTGTCCACTTATGGCTTGAAGCAATGTACTTGTGCAATACACTTCGTGTTAGAGCATATGAAAATAGAACTCGAGTATATCAAATCTATCTCAGGAGAGGAAAGCTGGTAAATAATAAACAAGACCCCTATCGGGGGGCCATCATTTAATTTCTATTTTAGCAAACCCCTCTGTGTGATTCTTCCTTTCAAATTTGGATTATTATACAACGAATAAAAATCTATACTTTGGTTAAAATAAACGTTTATTTCGCTGAGGACCTGTGTGATTGATATGGGTGTATTCTTCAGGTTCTCAAGTGTAGTTTAGATGGTAAATACATTCCTTCGTGTTATTTGACTATTTGTCATAGTCGGTCAGACCCTTTCGATAGGAAGGGTCTGACTTATTCGTTTTATAATTCAAATTCCTTTATGTACGTGAACATTGAACGTATACCTTGAACTCCCATAACGTAATGAGGTTAGGATTAGGGTTATTGCCTTAATCTGGAATTGTAACCTTAATCTGGAAATGTAGGGTCACTATGCCTGGGGTTACCCATAGCCTCATACAATAATTACAGGTTATCATAGCCTTCTAAATTGACAGGTTCTTGACAGTTGACTCTTGCGCGCGAAAGTATGTACAAACTGTCGGTCTGTCGGACTCGTCTCAAAAGTATTTCATAGTTTTTACTTTTCATTCTCTACTCTACGTAGAGACTCTATTACTACTGCATATTTACAGTAAATAGAGATACTGAGGTCTCTGAGAGATGGTCATGAACTATCGAGGCTTATTATTTTAGGCTCTCATGGAGACAAACCTAAGTATATAATGCAGTACAGGCGGCAACTCGGCATTTACAACAACTGCTGTACATCAGATGAAACCTAAATTAGATAACACTACAATTAAATAGCAACAACAGGAGTAAACGTTTGACTATTTCCTACGGAATACATAGCGCTTTATATAGCGCTTTATATATACATAATATATACATTGTCATATAGATGTATATTTCATGTATACTGTACACACTCACCCCTACGGGAACTAATCTGATGGCCTATTACAGTACACTTACACTTGCCATAATTTCAGTACGGTGACAAAATGTGGTCAGCTGAGCACGAGATTGAGTTTTTCGATGCATTGACTTTATTCAAACCTATGGGTAAGTTCTATTTCTAATCAGGCGGTCGGTTGGGGTTTGAGTAAGCGGATGCTATCATCAGTATTTGTCAAATATATGTCATACAACCTGACGAAAACGTACTCTACATATATTTAGTACCTTATCTGATAGATAAAATACAAATACAATCATGCGTATATATACATACACACACACACACACATATATATATATATATATATGTGTGTGTGTGTGTGTATGTATGTATGTATGTATGTATGTCGTGTGTGTGTGGTCGGGTGTGT
>NW_014034497.1:0-1766 GCF_001186125.1 Sphaeroforma arctica JP610
TTTTTCCTCTCTGACAATAGTCACTTTCTGTGCGTGTGTTTTTGTGTGTGCGACAATCGACTCTATGTATGTGTGTGCGTGTGCGTGTGCGTGTGCGTGTGTGACAATAAACTCTCTCTATCTCTCTCTCTCTCTTAGACTCTGTGTGTGTGTGTGTGTCTCTCTCTCTCTCTCTGTGTGTGACAATGGACTCTCTTCTTTTTCTCGCTCTCACACACACACACAAACACACACTGACAATAGACTCTGTGTGTGTGGCTCTGACAATATACTCACCCTCTCTCTCTGTGGCAATAGTCTCTCACTCTATCTACTAGCTCTAGAGTAGAGTTTCTGACGAGTATTCTTTCTCTTGCTTGAAGGCCGACAGATGTTGATTGTTGCACCAGTGGGAGGGGAGGGGGGTTAACTAGGGTCGGATCGAGTCGGATCGGGTCGGATCGGGTCGGATCTGGTCGGTCGCAGGGGGTGTGGGCGGGCATAAATTAACTTTATGTCTACCACTAGTCCACTACTCTCTCTAGAGAGCAACTGTAGAGTGTATGCCCATTCTAAAAAAAGAAACCTGGTTTTTGTGAGTCGTATGACCAGTGGCAGGCGCGAGCGTCAAAACCAGTGGCAGGCGAAAATGTCAACCAAAACCAATTAAAACCAATATTACTGATCGGACTAAAAACCATCAAGATGGCCATACTACATTGATATAACTGGACGCAGGCGAAATATGAAATATGAGTCAGGCTATTTTAAGAATGGGAGGCGTAGCCGCGTGTATGCCAGGCAAAATGAAGGTAACTTCGAAAGGCAACCATAGTAGCGGCAGTCTTAATCATTTTCAAGTACCCTCCCCCGCGGGCGCGGATTCAATCGGCATAAAAGAAACGACGAAATAAAGACTTCTGATTTGGGTTGAAGTTGGGAGTAGAAAATCGGAACCGAATGAGTGGATAATGACAAATAAGATACACATGAGCACATTTGTGTGGCTTTTTTGCTATATGATATTTTTTTTTTAAACACCCTGACACAAGGTTTCTCCACTACCATGGATCATCGCTCTTAGAGTCGTGTAATCATATTTTCTATATATATATATGAAGTTACCTGCCTAGAAAATTCAATTAAAGTTGTACCCAAGTATATAGTTTTAGTGTGATTTATCACTACGTCAAAACACTCGTGTCCTACTAACGTACTATGTTATAACCCCTTTAACAATCATGCTTCGATATACTAGCCGCTTGCCATTCTTCGGCCAAAAATTCAGGTTAAATTGCCCTTCCGCTGTTGTGAATAGTCTATTCTGTACGAGGCAACCGTCACAACAAACATACAGGATTCGTCTGGATACAAGGCCAATATCACCAATCGGGCATACATATTCCATTCGGAGTAATCACACCAGGTATGGTTTTAGTTATCAATAGTTTTACTGTCTTTGTTACTTTCTTTAATCTCTTGGCGCTCTTGTATAACTTGTTTACATTTTTATGTCAATGATGATTGTGCACATATATACATGTATATATATTTATATATATATATATAACATATACAAATATATAATGACCTCTTAGCGCTTTTGTATAGCTTGTTGACATTTTTAGGTCAACAATTGTGCATAATATATATGTATATGTATATGTATATATATATATATATATATATATGAATATATGCATATATGTATATGTATGTATGTATGTATATATATATATATACATATAAATATCTCTATGAATATATATGCATATATAATATAATAT
>NW_014034496.1:0-1766 GCF_001186125.1 Sphaeroforma arctica JP610
TATATATATTTAATCAATACTTATGTACAAGTTATTTTATATTGCTTCATGACATCTGAAGTTGTTCGTTCGTATATCTACCAACAATATTTGTCTTTTCCTCTCACCTCTACTGGTGCATTCTTGTAGTTCATGCTTATTTTAATACCTTATTCTGGCGACTTTTAATCATGGAGTGGTCTTTCGTAGTTGATTTTGATTCCTAGATATGTTTATTTAGTACTTCATTTACTGTATGCGTTATGTGATAATATATGATACTGTATATACATACATACATGCCCAAGTATAATTAAATCTATACGGAGTTGGACATGCATTCACATCTTTATATTGCCGTGCAAATACTGAGATGTATCGGATTTGGAATTCACTGCATATAAACAAATAAGATTTCGAGCTCATGCATTCGCAGCTTCAGTTGCTTTGGTCCTATAAACTTTGCAGTGCCCTTCACCTACGCTCGAATGTACCATCTCCTTGGGGAGTTGGCTCAATTTTATCTTGACTACCCAGTTCATCGTGAAGAACTGTGTACGGTATTTAAGTCTTGCAGCTATTGTTTTGTTCACTAGCAGCTTCATTGATGTGCTACTGTGTCCTATGCTATAGGTTCCTCATCAGGAGCGGGAAGAAAAAGTTAAATTATATCAAAGGCGACGACGTAACCAGCATCACATATGCTGGGTGATATTCACAAACGGGTGCCAGTGGGGTGGATCAATAGCGCTTAAGCTCCATCATTCGATGGTGATTACGCTTGAAGTTTACGGTTGTGGGAGGACATGCCTATCTTCGCTGCGCCGCTGTGTCCAATTCAAACGTGCATTCGAATGTGCTCGCTTGGTTGCCTAGCAAGGACAACGAGCAAGACGTGAGCTAGTTCTGCGTGAAATGGGTTAATATTCTATCTGTCCAACAAGCGTTTTATTATGCTATATGAGACGAGGCTGACCACTGATATTGCATTAAGATCAAGGCCTGTCATGTTTTAGATGCAAAGGGTTATTCAATGGAGTGCGCGCGACTGCCGCCAGCATAGTCCTAGCAAAATGCGATTCACTCTGAAGTCCGTTAAAGAATCGAATAAAATTGGGTGCATTTGAGGATTCTGTTATGAATTTTGCCCAATCGTGTCGGGGAGACAACATGCGAGTTGGGGTTTCCATCGAAGATAATCGGCGAAGTACTGGACTGATCTTATCCGATTTATCTCGGCAAATGTCTATAGAGAAAGTGGCTTGACAGGAGTGTTGGTTGATGACCTCAGGCGGCCCAGTTCTTCGTGTTGCCTTTGATGTCGTGACGCGCCCTGTATTCCCCCCCCTCAATTTCTTGCATCCGAATGCGCACGTTTGTTTTGTTGTTTATTCCGCTTTAACCGCGCCAGAGCTCAAACAATCTACAACTCTTTTATAGTGCGCTGGATATATAGTCGAACAATGCCTCGCAGGCACATCCGAAGACTATAGAATAACAACTGAATGAATTCCTTTGATCACTATGAAGGATACTAAGTCACTATGAAGGAAACTACACGCACGCCTTCATCGTGCAATCGTAGAGCCCCAAATTCCAGAATATGCCTATGCCTGCGTGTTCATCAAAACGTGGATTCGCCTCATACAGGCTTCGACCAGGCGATCTGAGAGGAAAAGTATGCTTACATTTAGTGTCTACTCTAACTCGCAAATTAATCATAATATATATATATATATATATATATATATATATATACTATATATAGTACTATACACACACACACA
>NW_014034495.1:0-1766 GCF_001186125.1 Sphaeroforma arctica JP610
AGACAAACTTACTTCACTTTTGCGGCCTCTCCCCGCGCGACCATTCGCGGACTACCTCGGAGGTTGCCTGGGAATACAACTCGACTCAATGGCAAGCACAAATCCACTTACCCCTATGACGCAACCCGCCTGGGCCCACGATAAGCCATCACTGCGCTTTCCGTTCAGTATCTATGCTCACCTGAAAACTGTACACAAAACCACGGGCGGGCGTACACCCGACCATGTAGCCCTCTGCCAACGCTGTGACGACATCAGGAAGAACTCAACAAAACGTTGGTCCAACAAGGAGATCGCGGCAATGGTCCGGCACCAATACTACTACCAACTAGTTATGGGTAAACCGCCAACCTCAACCCAAGACACAGCCAGACACGACAGCTTCAATCGCTGCTTCGAACCTACACCAATCCGGCTCTGTGCTATGATTGTAACGAATACGTACTTGTTCACATTGCTCGACTACCGCACCGACGGCTGTCTCTGCCCTGTCTGCCCCGGTAGCCACAGGTTCACTGCCAGCCACTTTACCTGCATCTAACAACTGATTCAACGCATCCTGGTAGGCCCGAAACTGCCGCCCATTGGCCCTGACCTCCTTCAGCAATTACAGGAGTGCCACGACTTCCACGGTATCTGGACCCTCCACAAACACCTTGGATCTTTTCTCCAACATGTTGAAGAACCACCGTACCCTCACCCGTCCCTGACACATCAACAGATATTCCCCATACCCCGGCTAATCACGCTGTTGAAGTACGACTCCCAAATATCGGTTCAAACCAAATCATCGCGCTTGTTGGTTCCGACTATGATACTTCCGATCCAGGCCAGCCAACACATACCGATTTCATCCGTGGTCTGGTGCGACATTGGCTTACCCCCATCCTCGCTTCTCGACTGGATTATGACGGATAACCTGGTCCTTCTCGGTATTCCGTACTCTGCACTAACCCATTCCGCGGCACTACACGGCGCAGACCCGATCCGTACCACAGAGGTGGGTACTTTACTTAGTAGGTCAGCAAGCGAATATATGGAGCATTCGATATAAACAGTGTTTTGTCCTCACCGGCCCGAATTGACTCAGCACATATCTTCCATTGTCGACTCACTTGGCCCAAGCTCCAAACGGGAATTTACTGACCACTTCTTCCCATCAATCTTTCCTGAACCACTACAGCGACTATGAGTGCCATACCATATGTTCATACATTCTATCATACATACTTACCATTTTTGAAATAAATAATATTATCCCTATTAAGAGTACATTTAAGAAACTTAAGTTCCTCGTACTATTAAGAGTACTTTTAGGAAGCTGAAGTTCCTCTACCACTACAGCGACTATGAGAGCCATACCATATGTTCATACAATGTATCATACATACTTGCCATTTTTGAAATAAATAATATTATCCCTATTAAGAGTACATTTAGGAAACTTAAGTTCCTCGTACTATTAAGAGTACGTTTATAATTTACGTACTGCTTAAGAGTACAAAATATAGCATAGAGTCTAATGTGGAGGCCCGGATAATTACACAGACCCCACCGGTTACCCTGTGAGTTTTGGGCTTAGGTCCAGTAGGTCCGTGGTGGTCGACTGGACGTTCCTTACGCTTCAGTGTCTTAAGCACATATGAAGGATGAGCATTAAGGCTCGGAATAAATGCTGTAGGCGGATAAGTTTTAACTTCCGTTCCTTCAGACGATGGAAACATGCTATCTTTTTCAGCTTGTGACTTATGCAGGCGTTTACGCCG
>NW_014034494.1:0-1765 GCF_001186125.1 Sphaeroforma arctica JP610
CTGCAGATGTATTCGCATACATATGTTGTTAATAATATATGCAGTCTACATCTTTTAGTTAGTTTCTAAGGGGTTGTATATTCTGGCTTCGGCCAACGCGTCGCTGTTAAAATTACCTAGTATGTCATGCAATATAATGAAAAAAACTAAACCGCTTAACCATTAAACAAAAAAATAATTAAACCCTATATATAACTGTAGACTGATGTCTTAACGATCTATCCACACCCGCGCAGATATACTGACTACGTCTACAGCCACAGTCTAGTCTTCGTCAGCCTATATAAGAGTATCGTCCCACCTGTTCTGTATCGGGCCGAAACCCCGTTACCTACACTATAGCTACCGACATACCGACAACGAAAAGGCATTGTCTCGGACTATGTAGTGCGATAGAGATACCCTTTAATGTGATACACACGTACACACACAGCGCTTGTGCACATATACGACAATTTTGGAAAGACTCAATTTCCTAAAGGAATTTATTATATAGAGTTGCACACACACACACACACACATACACACGACGTATACAATACTATTATGTAGAGTTCTCCCGCGTGTTCTGTATTAAAGAGTCGCTACCAGTAGAGTTTCAGAGAACTAGGGTTTTAGGGTTAAGTGTTCTGGCAGACGCATCGTAATCGACTTCAGCGATACAATCTGGCCGAGAACCAGTCCACATGCGCACACACACACCGCATACACACCGCGTCTCGCAATATCAAACGGGCCCATACGACAGCCCTGCCCTGGTCCCACCTTTTCTGGACCGGTGCGTCGCTCTCACTACCGCTGGTTGCCTCTCCGTCGTCATCGTCCTCGGCGATGAAGTCAGACAGCGACCCGATGTCGTACTGTATGTCCTTGCGCCTATCTGCGTTGTAGCGTGTGGTTTCCGCTAACAGTCGGTTGGTGGTCAGTGGTGTGCGCTGCAGGAAGGGCTGCGAGTACCGGGGGTTGCTCCTCTGAGACGACCTACGGACGGGTTGTATGGGGAGGAGAGGAGTTATATTGAATGTGTATTTGTCTGTGTGCCTGTACAAGCTTGTATGAGTGTGCTTTTATAATATTAAATATCCGGGTGTTTATATATATAAGTTTACCAAAATAAGCTTCTATAGAAATTGAATATCAGAGTCTATTCCTATATAAGCTTATATGATATATCTGTGTGTATGCCTCAAACTGGATAGGCCAAACTAAAAGCGTAGGTTATAAGCGCGTGCATCATATGTACACGTTTGTTTTCGTGGAATGCATACAAAAAGGTGATTCGTCCCCCATCTGTGTGTGCTAATATAGATGCACTTGAATACGTACACAAACACACACACCTCCCGCACTGCATACTCTGTACCTTCTTCTAGACGCAAGAGCCTCCGCTCTCTCTGCCGTCTCTGGCCCATCCCCATCGGAAGATGAGTCATCTGCGAATCCCTGCGTCATATCTATCCATGACTTGTTGATGGTTTGGCTTGCGGTGGTCCTTGACTGCGACAGTTGGACTGAGCGTTGTGATCGGGTGCGTATTGTACTCGATGGAGAGGGTTCGTCGTTTGGGTGTGCTACAGTGGCAGAGTGATCTGTGGTACCAGCTGAACGGGTACTAACTCCTGCAGGGATTAGTAAATCGTAATCAGAAAGAACGCCAGGGTATACTGGTGCTTATGTATATATGTATATATAATAATATATAATAATATCTAATAATATATAATAGTATATAATAATATATAATAATATATAATAATATATAATA
>NW_014034493.1:0-1764 GCF_001186125.1 Sphaeroforma arctica JP610
ATATATATATAACATATACCCTGTGGCTGCTGGCACATAAGCATGCGCGGATGGGATCATGGACAGCGTACAGATGTGTGTAGATGATCTATACCGATTAGAGATGTACTTGCGCACGCTTCGATGAGCATTCCCACCAATAATGTATACAAGCGCATCGCAGTGCTATCTATGATTACTACTGTATCAGTTTTTCGAGGGTTTAGGGTCTAGGATTTTAGGTTTAGTACCACTGGAACACTTACTCAAGGTTGACACGTGCAAATACCTGGAACGGCTTCGCTCACGCATACGCACACGCACGCAATCATCCGCTATGTCCCAGAGCCGCACACACATGGTAAAAATACAAACCTATACAACACACGATGAAGCTACAGATCACAAAAGTACTAAACGGAATGACATACACACGCACACGTACACAATCACCGCTAAGTCTCAGAGCCACACACACATGGTACAAATACAAACCCATACAACACACGATGAAGTTACAGATCACAAAAATACTACCCAGAATGACATACACACGCACACGTACACAATCACCCGCTAAGTCTCAGAGTCACGCACACATGGTATAAATAGAAACCCGTACAACACACGATAAAGCTACAGATCACAAAAGTACTGCACAGAATGATAAACACACGCACTTAGCTATCCTTGGGGATGAATGGTATAGTGCATGCATGTTGTAGAGCAATATCAGCGCTAACCCAACACGGAATGATATCCAGTGGACACAGAGCGATGTGCTGCAGAAGCAGATGTGTTTGTCTTGTATTACGTTCTCGTGCAAGATATATGTGTAGCTCAAACATGTCTGTATATTGTATATATACCTACACACATGATATAGCGTATATATACATATACATATGATATAATGTATTTATACACATATACGCATGATGTAAAGTATATATGCATACACACATTAGAATGAATATATATATACACACACAGTATAATACATATATACATACACACATGATATAATATATACATACATAAACACATAATATAATTCATAAATACGTACACACATGATACAACATATATATACCCACACACACAACATGCGCTTGCACGCACATTCCTAACAAACGCACAGACTCAAAACGCGCTGACTTGCTGAGTATAACTACACGAACACACCCACTGGCACCACCACTCCCCTCACTCATCGATTGAACTTCAGCTTCGACACATTGACTGACCAGACTCCCACACACATCATGAACGTACGTACCACGCTTCCTACACACCCATCACATCTCACTATATACACTGAATGTGAATAGCCATAAAGGTCCATGAGACATCGCGTGTGTCGTGTACACACACCTGAGGTGTTCGAGCTCTAGCGGCTCCTTACCCTTGGCATCTACGATCATCTGTCCCTTATCATCCACACTGCCATCGACGTTCCTATGGGTGTAGGGTTTAGGGTTTACCTCCATCCGACTCTCGGCTATACTTGTGGCGTCGGCCGGAAGTTCGGTATCTCCTGGGGCGCTCGCTAGCTGCAATGAATTCTATAGCACATTATTGTATTGTAGTGTAAGTGCGAGTACTGTGGAATATACATGAAATGCACAATACGCACACACACATACACACAGACACACACAAACACAGACATAGACACAGACACAGACACAGACACACCGACACACAGATTTCGTATATATATATATATATATATATAGTATATATAGATATATATATATATATAATAATATATATAATAATATA
>NW_014034492.1:0-1764 GCF_001186125.1 Sphaeroforma arctica JP610
ATAATATACTATATACATATATATATATATATATATATATATATATATATATATGTCTATATCAACATAGCAATATATCAGTATATCAATACTCTAATATAACAATGTATATAGACAAATATCCACGTCCTCTCACACACCGCTCTACTTACAGTATGACGCGTGCACATGGTCGATACTCGCAATGAGATGCACCCGTGACTCCCGTGCGAGCTCAGCCAGCAGCGCCTGGTCTTTCTTGCTTCTGATGCCCACACCGTCGATGTTGTGGATGATGAGAAAGAGATGCTCGCCTAGACTGGCGTCGAAATTGGCCTGGAACGACATACCACAAAGGTGTAACATGAAAGGTAAAATGAAAGCAATGACGATGTCGGCTAACAATTCATGAGATTGTAATTTGCACTCGGTCTAGACATAGTGAGTGATAGATTTTCTAATAAGCGGCGTCCGGTATTAAATTCAATTTGTTTCGGCTATATGTTTGACAGCATCACTGACTATAGTTTTAAAGATGTCACGTCATACTGTTCAGGTTGAAGTCACGAAGTGAGATGGTTCCAAAGCTAGGAAGATAAATATTTCAAGAGGCAGACGCCTATGTACATGACCAACCAGCACAACCTCGCGCCGTCTGGCATCATTTCCTTGATTAGCCTCAGAAAGCAAAGATACATCAAACTACAAACAAACAACAAGCACAACCAGTACTTCCCTTGTATCCCTTGTGGACGTTGTACCGTTTGAAAATAAGAAAGTACAATTGTATACAAAATCATTGGGTATACATACACTACCAACCATGTAATACTACCTTGTGTCCCTTGGAGACGTTGTACCGTTTAACCATGGCAAGGTACCGTGAATATACCAATCAGAAGTCATTACATCTTTAACAACGCTGTGTCTGTACCGTTGTACACACAAGCATTGAGTATACATACACTACCAACCATGCAATACTACCTTGTGTCCCTTGGGAACGTTGTACTGTGTCGCCATTAGAGTCGCCGACTCTTGCCTGAAGTGGCGTTTAATCAGCGCCAGTTGGTCAGCCGGTTGTCGCGACACTTCGGTGTATCCAAACATCTCCGTCAGCACTTGGTTGAGAATCTGAAATCAGACGTGTATACCGTTAATGTAAGACCTTGGATGGATATATACATTGAACAAAGTGAGTTAAAGTAGGGGATCTCAGACGGAATTTGACCCCGAATTGAGAACTATGGTCTTTGTACGATACATGAATAGGTCTACTCTGCTCGTGCTTGTCCCTATACACGTACACACCCCACTACTATAGCGCTCCGTACACCCACCTTGCCTACGGTGATATCCGGATGATAGCCCAGCACATACACCATCTTGTACTTGGCCAACTCCTGCTGCGAATACCGCACTAGTAGGTCTCTCTTCGAGCCCAGGCCACACACCAGCACGCTGCTCTGGTTGACCATTGCCATCGTCCAGGCATTGAACATGCTGCTAGCACGTTGCGTAAGCCGTTCAATCTCGTCTTTGTGCTTGCGTTCTTTGAGCACGATCCGATTCACTTCTTGGTGTGTGATGGGTTTGAAGGACCTGTGTATCGGATGTATAGTAATTGGTACGTAAGAAATGTTCGGTACT
The DNA here is from genome assembly GCF_001186125.1 of Sphaeroforma arctica JP610. Taxonomy (NCBI): domain Eukaryota; class Ichthyosporea; order Ichthyophonida; genus Sphaeroforma; species Sphaeroforma arctica. The sequence continues at coordinate 1,630 of NW_014034492.1, forward strand.
GATGCAGTTTGTGTCGGTCTTGGCATATGACTGTAGACGACACACATACATACATATACATATATACATATATATATACATACATACATACATATATATATATATATATGTGTGTGTGTGTGTGTGTGTGTGTGT
>NW_014034491.1:0-1764 GCF_001186125.1 Sphaeroforma arctica JP610
TGTGTGTGTGTGTGTGTGTGTGTGTGTGTGTGTGTGTGTGTACATTTTTTGTGTGTGGCACATAACATTCCTCAACAACTGTGCACTTCCGAAGCAACGAATGCAGTCCTGATTCCCAGATAACAATCATTTTACTACTGAATACGAAAAGTTATGTTTAAAAGTTTAGGCCACATTTGTGAGAGACATAAGCAATTAATTATAACTGGTTTTGAATGTCACCCTTCTTGAATAAGCGTGAACATTAGTAGATGCCCAATCTACAGGGACAATCTCACAGGGACGAACGCCAGTATAAAGTAATGCAGTACTGCTTAACGATAAAGAAAGTGGTATCGCGAGTCAAGGCGTACACCCCCTGAGTGGTTGTGTAAATTGTACGTAGGTTTATGTGATAGCTTGTGAGCTACTAACAATAACCATGTGCTCAAGCGGTACTCGGAAGAACTACCGTATCATTTAGAGTAGTATATCCTAGACGTTTAAATGAATGGTGCGTTGAATTGAATTAGTATTCTACAGAAAAGTGCTCACGCATCTTTCTATATATTCTTTTCGTTTAAAGATATACTTCAGACTTCAGTTATATTGAAACACAAACAAGATTTTCTACGATACATACCAGGGAGCTTCATATTCGCCATAGGCTGCCTGAACGAAGTAGTCCTGAGGGGGCGCCCGGTCTATGCTTTCATTAAATTTGTTCATATTGTTGACAATGCACTGTATATAGACTTATTGTATAGTCGTTGTGTGTTTTCTGATACATAGCGATACGTGTATGTACAATGCTTTTCGCCGGGTGTGGCAGGATTCTTATTATGTTGCCACTCGATTGTTGTGTGTCACACATACATTCAATCCGTGACTGTCACTGAAAGCTTTCTGGTTACATCATATTTTTATATAAATAGAGATATAAAAGCTGTTGAGCCGGTTGTTATGTTATTGTTACCATTTTGGAGCATTTTAAATACATACTGATGATATAAATGACCAATGACAATTGCGGATTCCCTGTAGTCGCTACAGGTTGGAGGCCGCCAAAAAGTTGCCACATGTGTCGTGTGAGTTGTGAGTTGACAGTATCAAAATTTCAAATACATATCAACCGAATGAAGATGTATGTGTGTAAATACCCAAAAGAGTTCTGATTTACTTCTTTGGGACATATAACTTCATACATTCACACGTTCTTACGCACTATCTGAACGTTTTATCCTACCATGGCTACTATCGAGACACAACAGCCTGCAGCCCCGTATTCGAATGGTGGTTGCGAGGGCAGCCTAGAGGAAGGCTCTATGGACTTGAAAAACAGGACTTTTTTAAATCCGGTGTGTAATTGTTGGCAAGATGATCGTCTTCTCGTCCGATTTAGCGTATAAATCGATCTTTCATATACATCGATCATAAGGGTGTGCGTATACCGATTGACGCTGGGCAAGGTTCCAAAGAAACAAAATGGATGGACAGAATCCCTTCGCGATGGTCGTGCCCTAATCATAGTTAGTCAGGGCTATTTAATAGTTTAGTGGTGTTACTAAGATGTGAACACTATCGTTGCATATTTAAGCTCGGAGAGCAAGGTTGTTGCAGGTAGGGTACATTTTAGCTTCAACCCTGTATTTGAAATTTGTTGTGTAGTATTAAATAACACGTCATGTCCAAGTGGGGCACGTGTATGTAGATCAGTCGCCTGGAATAAGATATGTGTAATAAGGCACGTACGCATATTATATAGTTATGTTTTAGTCTCGATTA
>NW_014034490.1:0-1764 GCF_001186125.1 Sphaeroforma arctica JP610
GTCCGTGTGACTGTAGGTATTTATTTCTTGCGGTAGAGAGTGCTGGGGGTTTCTCGTTCTATTCGCGTTGACATGTGCGTTGTACTAGTATATATAGGTGCTTTTTTATTATTCTTATTGTATATTGTAGAAATGTCTTTGTCTCATTTTCGGTACGTACCATTGTTTGAATCACTCTTAGGATGCTTATGGGATACCAAGGCAAAACAAGTACCTTAAAAGTCCTAGAAACAGGGGATGATGGTCTGGATGGGTTGAACTACTCCTTTAGCGATGGAGCGGTACAGTATGCCTTCGCCAAGGTTACGGACACCAAGACAAACCTGCCGAAGTTCGTGTTCATCTCATACGTATGTATGGAAAAGTGAGCCGTGTGTATCTTTGTTAAATCGGTGTCTTGACCCCAGCAATTGGGGTACCAAGTGTAAAAGTACGAAACTAGGACTGTTCCGTGTGCGTGTCTGGGAGCCCTGGCTTTCACCGAATCATGACTGTAGTGACACTGAGTTCAGTTTAGGGTTTAAAATATACCTGGATGCGAAGTGAAACGACAACGGGAGGTGTTGCAATAGTGTCGCAGTAGTCGCCAGCTCTTACACTGAACGGTGTGACAGCCTATCTGTTGCCTGTCTGTGTATGAGTGCTCCACCGGTAATCACACCACCACGCGTGCCTGGAACAAGGGATTCGCTGGAGAGAAACTGTTCAATCTTTTTTTTTTGTCGCTCTCACTGTACATCAAAATAGAATATACATAAATTATTTTTTTTTGTATTTTGGAACTTGAGTGATCGGGTTTATATCAAGCGATCCGACCATGTCCATTATGTTCTTTCGTACTGGCGGCCAGCAAGGTTGTGAATTCGGCGGTCTTGTGAGTCTGCACTGGGAGTGTACACTCACATGTGTATATTTCAATGTATGTGGTGGTGTTACGAACTATTACTTCTTGAGTGATTTCATTCCCGCCTCGCATCGATGTTGTGTGCATGAGTTTTAGTTTGAACGTATCGAAGCATACCATGTGAATGTCGTGCATACATACATGAGTCTTTAGATAGATATTCAACTAGCGAGTACAATGTGATGCAACCAGACGAATGCACATATGCCGAACCGAGAATCTGTGCATACGTTTATTTTTGTACATGCAACGATATATCACACATAACCATGTATGTGCAGTAAAGTATAACGGTCCATTCACAGGCACATATGGCACATAGATTATGAGATACCCGTATCATGTCTTGACCATTTGCGCATGCTCCGTGCACCCACAACCAGGCCGGCGAGGGCGCTCAGCAACACCGCAAGGGTGCCATGCACACGCACATGGACGACATCACCAAAGTCCTTCACGGCGCACACGTACAAGTACACGCACGCACAGAGGATGACATAGAACCCGCCAGCATCATGGAGAAAGTGTCCAAGGCATCGGGGTCGTACTACACGGCTCAAACGAGTGGGGTGAATCAGGCCTTTAGTGAGGTGAAGAAACCGAGTGCCGCTTCAAAGGCGTCCGCAAGGCCCACCCCACAGCCGAAGCCTGTGCCGGTATGGTTGTGTGCTATACCCTTCGTGCGCGTGAGAGAGAGTACGTATGGGTATATATGCTTTCCGTGCTCGTGTTTGTACATGCGTGCGTTTACTTTACCTATATATATATATATATATATATATATGTGTGTGTGTGTGTGTGTGTGTGTGTGTGTGTGTGTGTGTGTGTGTGTGTGTGTGTGTGTGTGTGTGTGTATATAT
>NW_014034488.1:0-1764 GCF_001186125.1 Sphaeroforma arctica JP610
AGTTTGTGCGTGTGTGTCTGTATATATATATATATGTGTGTGTGTGTGTGTGTGTGTGTGAATGTGTGTGTGCGTCTGCGCGTGTTTGTGTGCGCGTGTGTAAGTGTATGTGTGTGTACGTGTGTGTGTGTGTGTGTGTATGTATAGACATAGCTATTCGCTGTATGCGGGACGTTAATGCGGGTGCCTTCTGTAAGGTGTGGGTGTAGTTGACGCAGCTAGCCCGTATATGGAAGGCAGTTTCATACGGGCACAGTACGATATCGAACTATGTAAGATCAATATCACCAAAATGCATAAAAAGATAAAAAATTGCGCAAAATGTTAAACAAAGGTTATTCGTGTAGATATGCAGCCATGACGCAAGACCCGTGTATTGTATACGCCCGTGACTTTCGTGCACTAAAGTCGTGCATCGACTACGGGTAACACAATGTGGTTAAATGTGGTGGATGCATCCTTCTAGTACATCTGCTAGTTGACATAGCACATATAGGCGTCTTCAAACAAACAGATGTAAACACATTCACAGTTTGCGCATATACTTACGCGTATCGCTGCGTCGTGTAGTGACTTGTTGCGCAGCCTCAGCAGACGACTTCAGCACTTCGTCTGTGAATGACCAGTCGTTATTCTGTACGAAAAGGTGTACAAATTATAGATGAGACTATAAATATACATATATATATATGCATTAGCCGCAAGATAAGGTTACTAAGACCTCAATATGTGTCCCGAATACAGCCAACAACTTTGCAACTGGGCCTCCACAAATGAGTCATCGTTTCGAATACTTTCAATTGCTTTTCCAGTTTGTGTATACAAACTGAAATGAGCGAAATAACACCAACACACGGTGTAGGTCATTGCAACGTGCGCCTGTACTGTGTTGTGTGTAAGTGTGCGTATTCGAGCGTGTCTGTGTGTCAAACGAAATCAAGCACCTGTTACACACCTAACAAATGCACTACAGCTAACAAATCAAAAGGTATCATTGCATAGTTGACGTTACCCGCGACATTCAAAGCACACAAACCTCGTAGGTCAACATATCGACATACATAAAAACATATTCATCTACCTACCTACATGTACATATATTATTGTTTTCAGCATAAACAAAGCCAGGAAGCCTGTTTGAATACCAGACCGTTGTTTGTCGTGATAGTCAGTCAGCGTTTGTACACACCTGCTGCTTGCTTATCACTATCGGAGATGGCTGCCACGACGGTTCAAGAGAAGACTCATCCACCATCTTGAATGATGATTCGTCGCTCCGCTCCAGTAATCCCGAAATCTGATTGGCTCTCGCGTCCATAAATGACGAGATTTCATTGGCTGAAGTCAGTGACAGCCGCCACGAAGGATCCAATGATGACTCATCGTTCATCACAACCGATGGCTCATCATCCATCTCTGACGATGACTGATCTTCCCGCTCAGCAGATTGTGAGATCTGATTGGCACTTTCAGAGTCCAACGCTGCGTTCTCATTGGTTGAAACCGTTGAAATTGCTCTTCTGTTCGATTTTGATTGGACATTGACCGCGGGAGACTTGCGCGAACGATTCAGCCGATTGGCATTCACATCTCTGACGCCAAAGACTGATGATTTCTATGAATTGAATTAAGTGAATAATTTTCTTCACCTCGTTTCGGATGCATAGCTGAACTACGTACAAAAAACTAATACCATTGCAAGGCCTTCACGGATGAGACTTATCAATGGATCCCTCTGTGTGTTTTGTGACAATCGAATTTATA
>NW_014034487.1:0-1763 GCF_001186125.1 Sphaeroforma arctica JP610
ATGTATGCCTGTATGAATGAATGTATGTATGTATGTATGTATGTATTTATGTATGTATGTATGTATGTACGTATGAGGCATGTATGCATACATAAATACATGCAATCATACATATACATACATACATATACGTACATATATACATACATACATACATACATATATACATACATACATACATACGTAAGTATGTACATACATACATACATACATACATACATACCATTCGTACATACGTACATACATGTATACATACATGCACACATACATACATACATACATACATACCATTCATACATACATACATACATACATACATAAATTCGTACGTACGTACGTACATACATACATACATACATACATACATACATTCATACATACATAAATACCTACATACACTCACTTGTATCTATAACATGGAAATTTAATCAGGTGTATAATCGAATACAACTCGAATTAAGCCGACTGTCTTGAATTCAACACTCATACTTGCATCATAACTAACATGGAGATTTATATCATATGTGTATGATCGAGTGTCACACGAAAGAGTGCAATCAAATGTATCACGAATAGCGTCCACTACCGTACATGTAGAGCCATTGCCACGCGTGATTAAACAAGACCACCCAACGTATACATACACTATCTATCCTGGACTTAACATATATACGTGCTCCAAACAACAGTGGTCTCAAAGTTGTAAGTTATATATGCACAACTAGCATACCTAGTACTAACACATGACAAGTGCATGAACCGCTACGCCAGCCCATCACACACGTGATCATAACACAAATCAGTTGATCTCTATCGTGTACAAGCAGAATCGAAAGTGCTACGGTTGCAACCAACACACCCAATGCGAGTCACTGCGAGACGCGCAGGCCACCAAGCCTGTACATTGCATACATGACTATCTAACCTGAATCTCATAATAACATCCATGTTACAAGTATGTAATCGACATACCCAACAACGTCGCATACATGACTACCTAACCTGAACCTCCTAATAACATCATGTGACAAGTATGTAATCGCGTTACAAGTAGTAATCGACATACCCAACGCGAGCCCCTGAGTGGTTCATATACTACCAGAACGGCCACCATCGATGAGAATAAAATGCTCAGAGAGAGCATGGCTCCAAATCCCTCCCACGTGCGAAACGTCATGACGCCATGCACATGTACTTACACGTATGTCTATACTTAGTGGGCGTGGAGGGTTTGGATACGATTGTACCTATGCTGAAGCCAACATGATCATCATAGCGTGGAATTGCGAGTGTGTGTCGCTCGTTGGAGATAGTAATGTATGTTATATGTATGTATGTACCAGTTAACTACTACCTCTTATACACCTTTAAGTCTTAGTCATATAGCGACGATGTAAATACACCTTAAGTCAGAGTTATATAGAGATTATGTAAACACCCCACATGGCAACCGTCTAATAATAAGTGATCATTGATAACATTATTAACGTACGCGTTTACGGTTTAATGTTTTTGGTCGGCTCCACCAGAGGGAAACTGTGAATGATAGCAGAGCGCGTTTACGTTTAAAAAGTAGTTTGGACTAAAAAAACAAACTGGAGACTATAGTCTCTTGATGAATAAAAACACCGGTATATACACTTGCATGAATATAAATATAAATATGTATGTATTCACACCAAGACTGGTTTAGTCGTTTCCGGGTTGTACTATGATCCTGCCCCCCAATGAGTTGCAGTGTATAAGTTTCCTGTACTGAATAT
>NW_014034486.1:0-1763 GCF_001186125.1 Sphaeroforma arctica JP610
AACTTTATTTATATCAGCTAATGTATTAACATGACTTACGTTATTATCTCTATCTACAAATTAGGCATGTGGTCATGAACACTTAGTACTTCTAGTGAAAACTATTCAATAAAGAACAGCTAGAGGTACGCCCTGTGTGATCGAGAATATTTAGGCTCTTAACAAGAGGCTGTCCCGATCATTCTTACACAAGCTACCACTGCTAAATCCTAACTGACTAAATTGTATTTTAGTTTAATATAGTTTGAAACCTAGTAATTTCCCTTGAAGTTTACATATTTTTCAGTTATTTAGTAGTTACAGTAGTGTACTGTTTCTAGACTGTCTAACATCGATTTACTATCCAGCAAAAACTATGGCTAAGGGTACTTCTAAAGGCAAGGGAGCCGCTAGCTCTAAGCCTGCTAAGCCTGCCGAGGTTCCTGAGGTCCCTGTGGAAACACCTAGCCTGTCTGGAGTTGAGCCTGCCGAGGAAACTGTTGGGGAAGCCAATTCTGAGGTTGGTACAGAGGATAATTCTGAGGATGACTCGTCGGATCCTAAAGTCTTGGAAGAAGAGGTATCTACTGCCGCGGAAAGGCTCGCCAGCGTCCGTGTATCACCTGGGAGTAAAGCTCAGGACCCCAGCTTGCCCCCTGACCACGTGCCGTCAAATATTGGGGATAAACGTCGAAAGGCTGGAAAATTCGTGGATACGAATGTCGGGGACATTATAACTCCACATCTAAAGGACACTCTAGCACAATTCCGGAGTGAAAAGGAAGTATTGGACCTGTCCGAAAATTTCGGTTTCGCCATCGATGGAGAAGCCATTCCATCCAGCTCAAATCTTGGGGCCGAAGTTGAGGACGCCATAACTCGACAACGAGTGGTTGGATCCTCTCAATCTCGACGCAAATTGAACCGCACTGAAGCGCTCTTGAAGGAGCTAGCGGCAGCAGCAGCAGTTGTGGACCCCTCTATCGTGTCCCACGTGGCTGATATTCTTCCTATACCGAAAAAGAAGAAAAAATCCGGGCCGAATTTCGAACCCGAGACCTACTGGTTTACGAGCCAGTACGTCTACCACTAAGCCAGTTACCACTGGTGAGAGAGGTAATATTTCAACATTTAATCTCTATAGCTCTGATGCTACCATTGACCATCCTCTTGACAAACCTAACCCTGTCAGAGGATATGATCGTATGGAACTCGATGAGGCTTACCATCCTCGTAATATCGACCCTCATTTGCCAACTAACCCTGGTAATCACGATTTTGGCAATCGCTACACCAGTACCTCGTTAGAGAGTTCCCGCTCTAATCCTGAGGATGAGGAAGTGAGAACCCGACATACTCGTCTCGGGCTATTACGCTCTGGTATGCAAGTCCTTGAGGACCGTCTATTGAATGACTCTGACCTTGACGATAGGAAAGCGGATAACATTCGCTATCTAATCGATAACAAGAGAAAGGAAATAGACACCATCTTGGCACTAGCAGCCCGTAGCACTGAGCTTGAGCCTCGTGAACGCTTAGAACCAGGCTTTATAAAGCAGCTAGGTAACGCGCAGGCTGAGGTCGATTTCTCTACTAATGAGAGTACAGTGGAGACACTGAAGGCCTTCGACCAACTTAAGGAGTCTGCCAGCCTTAAGGATAAGCAGATGATGAATGCCTTTATTCATTTCTGTGAGTCAGGTGAATGGCGAACTATCTTGAAGGCCCATGAGCCCAACTGGAAAGCCCTACCCTGGCACCAGTAGTGTGATAATATACTTAAC
>NW_014034485.1:0-1763 GCF_001186125.1 Sphaeroforma arctica JP610
TATATTATATATATATAAATATATTATATATATAATCACAAAAACATTGATTTCTCATAGGGTGCTGATGGAGCCATATAACTAACTAATACCGATTCTTAGTCGGTATAGTATACGGCAAAGACTACGAACACAAAACGTTGATTTCCCATAAGGTGTTGATGGAGCCATATAACTAATTAATACCAATTCTTAGTCGGTACAGCATACGGCAAAGACTACCAACGAGAATAAATTGAAACCATATCTTACGGGACACCTTCCGTTTTTGTGACTAATAATGAGGTGACTAAAAACGAGTTAGTACGGTATGCCAACACATGGAAGATTTATAGAGACGGAATGTAAAAGGTAACAAAATATGGGTTTCAGAGACGAAACTTTTGCAACTTTATCTCTAATACCGCCTGATATGTAGATTTAGGTGCCCGTAACAGGTTTCTACGTCAAACAATATACAATAAACGTATAGATGTAAAACTTGTACATCCAACAAACGTAAAGGCGTAAAACTTACACAGATCATGCAGATCGCTGAAGGAACGGCCAATATCGACTGACGGCGGAATATACGACTGCACTCCTGGTACGTAAACGTAGCGAGACCCTGGGACATTGGAGCGTTCAGGTTTAGCATGGGAGTATACATTAGTATATCTGCATACAGGAACAGAAGTATATACAAATATGATAGTTCAGAGTATCGCTACACAATATGTAAAGCCTGTGTACATGCATACAGACGTATATGTTTGTGTGCGCGCACGTGTGAGTGTAGCTTTGACTACAGCTCTCCCGGTACGTACGCGCAGCAATAACCTAAGGCAATGGTGAGGCTCAAGAATAGAATGGGATCATGTCCTAGTACATATACATGCACACACACGTGGTCGTGTATCTCAAGGTGCACAAAAGTGTGTATGTGCTCGTCGAATATACTGCCAGTATGAAAGTTAATGATAAGACGTCTATAACCACAAACTAAGTAGAACAAATACACATAACACAAACTAACTATAGCAAATTAACCTCACACACCTTCGTGAATGAAGAAAGGTGTTCCGTCCTTGAGGTGTTGCACCTGAATTGTCGCGTCGTGACCATTTTCTAGCTCTCCAGCGAAAAACTCAATCATCTTGTACCATAATCTAAGTCCCGCAAATGGGTCAAGAGGAACCGAATATGTACCAAATCGGGATGAATAGTTGGAATTTATCTAAATACCGCCATCAAGTTAAAATATACAAACGCGAATGATATTGGGTCAAATTCGGGATCGCTGGTATGACATTTTACAGAGACAGAATACTAATGATAAATAGCCAATATAAAAACAACTGATTCGTTGTCAATTCTTCATGAGCATCTTCACAATCATATTAACTAATTACGAAGTTCGGTACTAAATACCCAGACTTGAACCGGATAGTCGAGTTCACGTTGTAATTTTACTAATCGCATCTATTTGGTGAGCCTAGAAAGGTAAGGAGCAGTACAAGAATTGGAGGAGCACAGCGGGAATGTGGAGTTTAACTCGTCCTCTCACCTCCCAAAATAATAAACTATTGTCATCAGACGATTGTAAATCACTGCTATCATCCTTGACAACAAATATACTAGAGCACTGCAACATGAACATGCGCTTAACCAAAACTTCCTTTGATATCAACACAAACAGAAACACATACATTATATAAATATATATATATACGCTGAACCAAAGTTTCCTTTGATATCAACACAAATAGAAACACAAACTTTGC
>NW_014034484.1:0-1762 GCF_001186125.1 Sphaeroforma arctica JP610
AGTACCAGATAGTAATGACCCCTATAACAATAAAAGACACGCATTTATACGACCACCCACATACCCCTTACATACCCCTTACCTTCACATAGGCTGTGGAAGTATTCGACAGTGTGCGCCACAACAACTTCAGAACGACCCCAGTCACCAGACCAAACGACTTCCGCACATCTCCTATCGCTGATCGTGATTTGAGACGGATCAATACCCCCACATCGTATTCCTTCAACACGGGCCAAGCCACTACAACACAAGCGAGGACGCCTGTTGCCGTGTCGCAAAGCGGGCTCTCACAGCGCGTGCACGCTACACACGCGCATGGTGCCTATAGGTGATCAGTGACCATGTCTCTGTAGGTAACCGTGCCTCTATAGGCGACCGTACGTTCTGTGTCTGAGGATGAATATACGCTTATTAGAACGTTGCTAGATGTATGCGCCCAGCGGTTTGGTTATGACCAGCCCGACCGCTTCCCAAACTCAGATGGTGCACTTCGGTGTGTCTGACACTGACCGAATCTGAGCCCGTACTTCGCAGGCTATCACTGGGCTCTATGCAGAAGCAGGTCTGCACTGTATGAGACCAGCGCTGGAGTTTGGACCACCGGGGCTACTCACAATCCAAATGTCGTCTTCTCGTCGGATAGCATTAGTACATATACGCTGGTACGGGGCACCGGCCAAATCTGCGGGGAGGTTTGTATCGCAATAGGTGTGAGATTGCTTCTTGGCCTGCATCCTAATCATTGGGGTGTCAGGCGGTAAAGCTAGTATGCTCCGTCCAAAATGCATACAGTTAAAATGTCGATACCTTGCCCAAAGATATAGAGTACCGTCAGCAAAACACCGGCGTTTTGCCTGGACCACAAAAGTCCAATCCGGCGAACAAATGGCAGTGTGACTGTAGAAACGTTCACCATAACTCAGACTAGAAAATGAATATAACAGGCCATAACACATCTCTCAAAACCAACACGATAATTGGCGGAGAGTGGTTATTTGCTGTCAACGTTGCACTATTACGTACAAACGTGGTATATGAATACCTGATAATTCGTGCATCGTCTTCTTTAGAGGTGACGCGGTGATGTATGTACTTTGCTCTCAAAAGTGTATGTACGCTGATCCGTTGGGCTTTGATAGGACTGTGATGATACTCGATTTATCAATAAAGCACTGAATTAGCACGTCTTTCTAAAAACCAACGATGCTAGTCTCAAAGAGCGTCATCATTGATGTACCTATTAGATTTTGTCGGCTTTGGCCTTCATGAAATAGAATAAGGAGACAAGTCACATGTGTAGATTATCAGAACAATAGGTAAACAGATCGGTGTCAGGGAGTGGTCACAGTGCCGAGCAAATCGATAGGAAGAGCCGTACATGATGGATCCACTCCTTATTCTTGCGACCTTTTACCGGAGATAGGGCTAACACGTCAATTATCTCCGTGATTGCTGCGTTAATGCAAGTCCCAACCTCATAAAATAATACTACGTGTCACTACCATAGGTTAAGGATTAGTTTATAAAATATGGAATACGCAATCTTATCGCTATTTCGCCCCAATGATTAGAACATATATGCCTCCCTCAAAGAGATCAGTGAATTTTTATAAAGTGTATCAAATCCAAATAGGTAGTTAGTACTAGGGGGTGAGGGACTGAATAATAAACCACGAGTGTAGACTATCTAATAGGTTACGGGGGTCGACCACCCATCCCAGAATAGGCAGATGAAAAGTATCTCAGAACACCACACCTA
>NW_014034483.1:0-1762 GCF_001186125.1 Sphaeroforma arctica JP610
CTCACCAGCACTTCATGTATTAGTGGAGCGTATGAATGGGATTATCGCGGACTCAGTGCAAGGCTTTCTCGATCATTCCGGTCAGCCTGTGGAGATGTGGTCCGAAGCATATCGCCATGACACATTAACGTACAATATCAGTCGCAACGATCGTAACCCTGACAGTAAATCCGCTTGGGAAATCCTCTACGGCGACAAACCTGACAAACATCTCAAACATATGCACGCATATGGCTGCCAAGTGGCCTTCATCAATCAGGACCCCATGAACAAACTCGACGACAGAGCCACACTAGGGGTATATCTGGGGCACGACATCGACTCTAAATATTCCGATGAGTGTCGAATTCTAAGCGCCAAGTCAGGCCGCATCTGTCATTCTAGAGATGTCAAGTTCAACGGACGTGTCTTACTTACTTGGACTAAAGGTTGTCATTACACCCTTCCTTCGCGTATGACCCGTACTCGTGCCCGACAAATGAATGAGCATAATTCCACCATCGCCCCACTTGTCCGGCTACCAGTCATGCACACTGGTCAACCGACATTGAAAACTCTGGCTTTACTGCTACCAACATAACCACGCTCACCGATGGCATCGTTCCTTTGGATACGTCTGACAAGGAGCTACTTCTCAAAATGAACTACACCCCTTCCCTTCACCATCTTCGTCGCGCACAACGTCAGAACAAAGCGGACAAAGCTTTCCGCCGGGCTGCTATAACACACGCTCGCTTTAGTGCCAAAAAACCCCCATCAAATCGCTCGCTCATCAGACCCCACAAATCGCGCTCGAGCCCGAACCTCCCGACGATATACCTATCCGAATTAATACGACACCATCTCCATCACCACGACCTACGTATACAAACGGTACGCATGATGGAACTATCGACGAGCTCTACAGGATATGCGCAGCCATTCACATTAACCCACTTACCCCCCAGTGTAAGATCCGGTCTCTCAAGGCGATATTAACGCCTTAGAATAAATAAATGCGTAGGTAAAATCTAAGTATCGTGAAAATATCAAAGTAAATAAACAAAATAAGACATTTAGTAAAGTTAGGTATGCCTCGTGTAAACAGCAATACTCTGAGGGATTGTGAGGCTGAGACATTGCCTATATATAGTCCTCTCAGTACTGTTTCCGCCGAAGGGATTTTATTTAATGTTTCGTTGTCGCTCTATTAGAAATTATGGTATGTTTCACTGGGGCGAATCCGAGAGACTCATAAAATCCTATCTTTAGAAGAAGAAAAAAGAAGAAAAATTACTCTTGATGTCCTTAGTTATTGTCTTAACCAATAACTTGCCAATTGTATCATACATACTTGCCATTTTTGAATTAAATAATATTATCCCTATCAAGAATTACCGACTTAGCCTTCATCAGACTGGCACATCTGGTTGGCTGATCGGAGGATCAACTAGGCAACATTAATAGTCACTAGAAACCTATATTCGGCTGAGCCATCTCGCTACCGAAGTATTCAGATATAAATAAAGTTGGAAAGTAAATATAATTCTATTAATAGAACTAGACCAACTCTTTATGTTTGGTATTTTACTGGGGCCATTTGATGACCTCGTCCAAATATGTGATATGTAAAATGGAAGAGGTATTAATTAATAAAACCATTAAAACCCATTTAGGAAACTTAAGTTCCTCGTACTATTAAGAGTACGTTTATAATTTACGTACTGCTTAAGAGTACGTTTATAACATAGAGTCTAATGTGGAGGCCTGGCTTTTACACCAG
>NW_014034482.1:0-1762 GCF_001186125.1 Sphaeroforma arctica JP610
ACCTGCGCAATATATATCCATTCACGCTAGATACTTTCCTTTTCTACCTCAGCCTAAATTGTGCATTGCAGTGGGTAGCTGATGACCTGAACGCACCGCCAGAAGAACGAGCGCTGGAAACTCCAACCATCGAGTACCATCGCGGCTCAGAACCAACAAACACTGGACTCAAACCGGACATGGTGTGGGCGGTACAGTGGGAGAACTATACCCAAACGTGAGTGGCGCCACAGAAGCATTCTTTCTATTTGTGGTCTGTGGTAGGGCAATTGGTGGTGAATTTGCAAAGGATAAGGGAGGTGCAATGGGGGTATTTTACGTTATGTAAAGTGGTATTAGGGCAATACATGACGGATTTTCAAGTGATATGAGTTGTGCAATGGGGGTCTTTTACCGTATAACAAGTAATAGGAGGCCAATTGATGGTAAGTTTTTACATGGTGTGAGTGGTACATTGGGAGAGTCATACCTGAAGTGGTGGTTGGGAGACTGGTGACTCAGTATGAGAGATTTTGTGGAGACTTTGTAGGCTAGGAAGGTCGTGGTGCAGTCAACGGCAATAATTCTCTGTCTTGTGTTGGTTGTACAATGGAAAGACTATACCCAAAATTATATATTGGCAGCTTTGTTGATCACAAGGCATGGTCTGGTTTGGATCCAACCCTCGGACAGTTAATCTCGACAGTCAGTGGGTGGTATACAGTGGTGGAAGAGTGGGTCATCGAAGACAAATTTTCGCCCAGTGGTGAATTTCATAGCGCGAGTATTTAACTTCATAAATTCAGCAGAGAGGTTGTCTTGCTAGAGTTCATTTTTCCGGGTGGATGGTTTGTGATATCCTTTCACTTCGTGTGGAGAACACAAAGTATCGAATACTCCAATTGCCCATAATGTGGATTTTCTTAGTATTCGCTCAGCTGCCAGTCACATACAATGCGGCTGTGCTGATGCAGATTCGGATATCGCAAGACATTGACTGTTGTTTGCTTGTGCTTTTGACTCCCAGATTTCATTCGGTGAAGTACTGTGACCAGCGCGTGCTGATTCAGAAGCCAATCTCAGACATCCGAGTTTTGAGCCAAAACACACAGCGGGCGCTGTTGCTGTACGCAGACGCCACGGCATTCCACAAAGGATTTGCGGAAGAGCTGTTCGATGTATGTACATCGCACCAGCGCTCATACAACGCATATAAATAAGCGTTGAAAGCGTTTGGCCTTGAAATAAGTCACCCAGCGGCTGTTTGAGCAGTCGAGCGTATTTGGATTTGTGCCATTGTATCGAAACACATACACGCCCTGAGTTATTAGGTCAGTCTTGGCCCAAAGCCGAGGCAGGTATGCGGTGCTCGGTAATACATACATGCTTGAGTGGCTCTTATATGCTTGATACTCGTTGTATATGTGCATTCGTAGCAAGAACTATTGGAACAACCAAATTTACCACGGTAAAAAAACCCCTCAATTACACCATTCGCCGAATAACATACTCGGAACACATTTGACGCTGGTTGAGGACAATACGTATTAAATCCAGGTAAATCATTCTCTCTCACATGGGCTTGCACGCTCAAGGGTCATTCCAAGAGCAAATGATCGGCATACCATCAATAATATGCTATCTATCTATAGTGCATCATCGCTCAGGTACACTACTTTGATGATCGCAAAGTGAATTGTTCTGCGACCGATACTCTCAAGTCATTACATCACTTCTTCTGCATATTATTTTCGGCTGCCAATATATATACATATATCTATAT
>NW_014034481.1:0-1762 GCF_001186125.1 Sphaeroforma arctica JP610
AATATACACACATATATATATACATAGATATAGCCATATACAGTATCTTCATCACTCTAGCAGTTCATAGTTCTTCCCCTTATCACTTTTCGTGATATGCTGGCTATTCGTGCCTACATCATTCACCAACTGCACCTCTTCCTCCTCATCCGGATCACCACCGGCAATCTCACCCACACACTCAGCCGCAGGTTCATGCGCAAAGCGCCTACCCCTACCGGTCACGCCCACACTCAGACCGCCACTATGCCCACCGCCACTCTGACTACCGCGCATCTGCAGACCTTCGGCGTGCGCCTGGCGCATCACCCGCAGGTTGTACTTGGTCCAGTACACAAAGGCATAGGTCAGCCCTATCATAAACACAAAAAACAGTAGGGCCAGCCCATACGCCCACATGGGGGGAGGGGTGTGACGCGACGACACCTTCAGACTTTGGGTGGGGGTGGCATGGTCCATGGTGTCCGGCTTCTGATTGGCGGAGCTTGGGTTGGAATGGATTGGGATTGGATAGTGGCTGTGGGGGTGATAGGTAAGTGAGAGCACAGCATATAGATAAGTACATTGCACTTGGCAACCCTAAACTCTAAAACCCAGTAGACATGTATGGTTGGCGCTTGTCTGGTACATAGAACGGCACCGAAGAGGTGTCTGGGTTTGGTGTGGGCTGCAGACGTGGCTGGTACGGGGAAGCGTATACACTCCGTACCAGGATTGAGCATTGGTATCTCTGGTACGTTTATGTACTCTGGTACGTTTATGTACTCTGGTACCCTTATATACTCTGGTTCAAGTGAAGGATGCGATTGAATATGAAAGACACATGGTTATACAAAATGCACCAGTAGTATCATGATTTAAGAGCTTCATTTAGAAGGCAATGTTAGTAGCCTTGTACACACTTATAGAGATTGTTCAGCGACACAGATTGTTCCAACCCTTAACACCCCCTTGCACTCACAGATTAGTTAAAGAATGGACACATGGCCCAATGGTATGGCCCTGCGAACGTACAAGCACACACGAAGTACAGTCTCAGTCACAACGGTACAGATACTTGTACCCCCCACATACAAGAAAGAGGACTATAAAACAAACGAAATGCGAAGACGGAAGTACAGTATCAGTCACAACGGTACAGATACTTGTACCCCCCACATACAGGAAAGAGGACTTTAAAACAAACAAAATGCGAAGACGGAAGTACAGTCTCAGTCACAACGGTACAGATACCTGTACCCCCCACATACAGGAAAGAGGAATATAAAACAAGCGAAAAGGTGCGAATGCGAAGGCGGGTAGTTACCAGGGGCAGCAGGGTGCTCAGTCAGAAGACACTACCAAAAACTCTATAACTTTCTTTACGAAAAAAAACTACAACAGGACGCTACGAAGACACTATAACTTTCTATACGACTTGACATTCTCATCAGAGAGTCTTATATGCTTGTTTATATCAGCAATCCGTAACACAGCAAATAGCAATCGCACACGCGTGAACGCACTAATTTGTTTGGAACGGGTTCAGGTCAACTGTCAAACCGCAAGCAAGTACGGTGATCATATGAAAACTACTAAAATAAGTAGTAGACGATGATTCACCTCATTATATATAGATGATAGGGTATAGATATATAATCCAGCTGCGAATACACTATAGATTCACAGATATACCAATATTCAATAAACAAGCGAATTCAGTGAAATCATCCAGACCTGCCTTGACTCAAAGAGACGTACTAGAGGTTTGATTGCGTATAAG
>NW_014034480.1:0-1761 GCF_001186125.1 Sphaeroforma arctica JP610
TTATATATTTATATGTATATATATATATATTTATATATATATATGCATATATATATATATATATATAAATATACTGTTGTGCTGACGCCAGAGTCGTCCAACCAAGTGCGTCATATGAGCAAAAGCATGTTTCAAATGACAACTGTCTATATTCTAACAAGCATGTATCAAACTAATCCTCAACGGAATTGGATTCGCTTGGTTATCTGTTCTTATCCAAGCCAATATCCATATTTGTGATGTGTTGGCCTTATGCGCAGATTTAGACCACAGAGTTACATCTGCATTCGCGCATACGGGAATTACTGTTCTTGCCGTAGTTTTCACATATCTTTTGGAACATGATGTCTTCTCACTTGTGCGATGATTGTTTCAGATCTGCTTGTGGAAAAGGACAAGCACGTTGAATCCAGGAATTCAAATCCAGTTGAAGGTGCCGAGCCTCGACAGCACCTGGAGAAGGGCTATAGTGCCAGTGGCAGTCTAAGCTCTGTCACCAGAGCCGACTTTGGCAGGTAAATGTACACGTGTAAACATACAGTAAGAGTGCGAGTAAATGCCAATGTTTACCTATGCATATACTGTTGACGATTGAAGTACTTGCTTATATGCCAGTACTGAGTGTATGCATGTTGTATCCTTTTCATAACCCAAACAAACACCTCACGTTGGCAACACACCTACTTCATACTCTGCAACAGGGCAGGCTGATAAGGTGCTACTTGGCTTGCTTCACAAATCCAAATTCACTCCTTTATCCTTCAGTCATGATCAAGTATCAACTTCACTAATTTGTATCGTATTCGTGACGGTAGTCAGCTCAGCTAACGCATGTCATATCGGCTGTTCTTGACTTTTGTACTGCAGCGTCGATTATCTCGAGACGCGAAGCCATGCGCTGGACCAGTATAAGGGCGGCGCCTCGTCACACACTACCCGTAAGTGTGAACTAGTGTTAATATCGATGTAGGTGTGAAATGGCTTCGAACTTACGTACGTGGGCATTAGCTTGAGCTGTTTAGTGTGGAGCCTAGGGCACCGTGTTGTTGCGATATAGGCGTCACATGCACTGTGTGCTGCTCATGGCACATTGGCAGTGGTTGCCTCTGTAGAGACTCCGCTGGCATAGTGCGAGAGTGCGATGTTTGTATTGGGGTGTATGAGCCTGGGCTTATCCCATAGTGCTTTTATATCGATTACTTGACTTGTATTGCTGTCTAGGGGAGAGGTTGAGTCTATAATATGACTGAAGTCCTGTATTGCTGTCTGAAGTAGTGGTCAAGTCTATATATATTATACCTAGAGTCTCAATAATAGCTTAGATCATGTGGATAGGCACATACATATTTGTGATAACACCTTAGCCAGGTAATATCTCGCGGCACTTCCGTCAGAATCGCTAACGGTCGAGAACCTCTTCTAAAGTTCTATACTGGAGAGTGAGCAACAATCAGTAGAACTCATAACATCAGCTATCAACTCTGATGCGTATTATATATTGCCGTATAGATATCGAGTCCAACCGACGTAGTTCGATTAGGCTAGATCAGCAGATATGAAGTGTTTACCTCTGTGCTGAACCACTAGGTAATACTGATACGGACATAACTGTATAAGTAGTACTAATACTCTCCTACCTGTATAAGTAGCACTAATACTCCCATACCTGTATAAGTAGTACTAATACTCTCCTACCTGTATAAGTAGTACTAATACTCTCATACCTGTATAAATAGCACTAATACTCTCCTACCTGTATAA
>NW_014034479.1:0-1761 GCF_001186125.1 Sphaeroforma arctica JP610
CATGATATCCCAAACGAGACATCACATCCGCTACCGGATTATCTTCACCCGGAATATGCTTCAAAACCAAATTAAAGTCCCGCAAGACCTGAACATACCGACCCATACGCCTGCCCCGTACTGAATCGTCAAACTCATGTGGCTCCTTCTGCATCATAGCCACTAGCGGCTCGTGATCAGTATAAATCACCAAGTCGTGCACAGACCGCCTAACAATCCTCCAAGCTTTGTGCAACACATACACAATGGCCAAGGCTTCCTTGTCCGTAATGTGGTAGTTGAGCTGCGCAGCACTGAACTTGGAAGACCAAAAGCCTACCGGACAGAGCTCATTATTGCGCCGCGCAAACAAACCCCCAGCCACACCAACAGAATCACAAGCATCACAGTAGAGCTCCAGTTGGTCACTAAACTCAGGCTCAATCAAGACTGCACGCTCAGCCACACCCTTTAACACCGCATCAAACGCTGACTGCTGAAGCAACCCCCAAGAAAAAACAACGTCGTCTTTCAACATATCAGACAACGGTGCTGTGACCCTCGCATAGTCTGGTATATACTCAAGCCAAAACGTGAGAGTATGAAACCATGATTTCAATAAAGCCTTCGTCGTTGGCCGAGGCAGCCGCAAAATGGCCTCCAACCGATCCTCAGAAACGGACGCACCATTCTCATCGACCATCCGGCCCAAAGCCATAAACGACTGTGTGTGATACGCAAAACTAGACTTGGCCAACGACAACTTCACATTATACCTCTGACAGGCCGCCACCAGTACCACCAGAGCATCCCAATGCTCACGACCATCATCATGCCCCGTACCAATATCGTCTATGTACACCTCATGACTAGGCACCTCATCAAAAACCAATTCCATGCGTTTCTGCATAATCCACGAGGCCGGCTTCAGCCCAAATGGCATCCCTATAAACTTGTGAGGTCCCCACGGAGTCCAAAAAGTGGTATACTGCTGCGACTCTTTACTCAACTTCTGTTGACAAAAGCCCTGACCAAGATCAACAATGGTCCTATACTTGCGCCCCCTGACTGAAGACAAAAATTGCCTCTCTGTCGGTACCGGGTACGCCTCACACTCAAACTGTGTGTTAGTCTTCTTATAGTTAATGCACAGCCGCCAGTCCTCAGCAGTCAGCGGAACAAAGCCAGGCTTCTTGTACACCAAATGCGGCATAGCACACCACTTAATATTCTTCATCTCTGACTTGGTCAATTTTTCCGAAATACCACCTCGATTCCAGTCACCAATCTTAATCTTCAGGATCTCCTGGGCATCCATATCCCTGTGACTGTACACATGGTACTGCGGCACCGCATCAGCACGCACCCGCAATACAACATCCGGCAAATTCACAAATGTCGGGTTCCTTTTGTCGTAAGCAATCGATTTTATAGCTACCACCATAGCTTCAATGTCAGCTTCTGGTAGCCCAATTTCCTTACCCAACACCCTCAACGGTCCTTCATCGAACAACTGAAAGTGCTTATTCAACTCACCTAGGTCTGTGCCTATGTCACCCACCGGTAAGTCCACCGGCGCTAACACATCTGGAATCCGGGGCAGAATGTGCTCCTCAACCAGGTCCAGTACATCCCCCTGTCGCATTCGTTCAATACGCTCCTTCATCACCTGAAAATGCGCTGTCGCTGCTGCCACATATTGCTTCTGCATTACACTAGACAACGCAGCCGTTACATGTACAATATTCATCTGGCGCCGCGTCCTCGCCTGCGTGTCATTTC
>NW_014034478.1:0-1761 GCF_001186125.1 Sphaeroforma arctica JP610
CTTACACAGTCTCTCTCTCTCTCTCTCTCTCTCTCTTACACACTCTCTCTGTGTGTGCGTGTGTGTGTGTGTGTGTGTGTGCTACTCTCTCAGGTGGATCTGTCTGTTGAAGTGTGTGGGGTGCGTTTCCCCAATCCCTTTGGCCTGGCGAGTGCCCCCCCCACCACCTCAGCGCCCATGATCCGCAGAGCCTTTGAGGCTGGGTGGGGTTTTGTATTGACCAAAACGTTTGTCCTGGACAAGGACAGTGTGGTCAATGTGTCCCCTCGAATTGTTAGAGGGTCCACCTCGAATCATATTTATGGACCGGGGCAGACCTCATTTCTAAATATAGAACTGATCAGTGAGAAGAGTGCATCCTATTGGCTCACGTCCATCGCTCAGCTCAAGCGTGACTTCCCTGAACAGGTGAGGGGTGCGTAGAATACTCTCGGCGTTTTAGTAAACTCTAAATCGTAGCATATATGTCACGTGCTTTATCATCAGCCGCACAGGGATTCTGCTCTACTCAAAAATGCCTAGCAACGCAATGCATGCATAGCAACGCAAGACCAATGCAAGTGCCACTGCTTATGGGCAACAACATGTAACTCACTACCAGTGCCACTGCCTCTGTCCATGCACGCGCAGATCATCATTGGGAGTATCATGTGTGGCTATGTAGAGGAGGATTGGGTGGAGTTGGCTAAGAAGACCGAGGCTTCTGGTGCGGATATACTGGAGCTGAACCTGTCCTGTCCCCATGGAATGGGTGAGAAGGGCATGGGCCTGGCCTGTGGGCAGAGAGAGGACCTGGTGGAGGACATATGCAAGTATGGTCTATCTTTATAATGGTGTGGTGACTGTAGTATAATTTACGAATGTTGTGGTGGCAGTGTAGTCTATTTTAGAATGTTGTGGTGACCGTATAGTCTATTTTTAGAATGGTATATTGACAGAGTAGTATATTTTTAGAATATGCAGTGTAGTCTATTTTTAGAATGGTATATTGACAGTGTAGCCTATTTTTAGAATGCTGTAATGAAGATATAGTTTATTTTTAGATTGCTGTGGTTTAGTTTGCCTGTCATCGGTCGGGTGCAGTTGATTGTCATAAGCAGTCCTCATAATAAACACATACGCCCTACAGTTGCTGCACGGACAGTCTATGTGTCCTGTGATTGCATGCACGCACCTCGTTGCTATAAAGATATGCATAGCTATGTGTGTGTGTGTATAGTTATGTGTGTATGTGTGTGTGTGTATATAGCTATGTGTGTATGTGTGTGTGTATAGTTATGTGTGTATGTGTGTGTGTGTGTATAGCTATGTGTGTATGTGTGTGTGTGTGTATAGTTATGTGTGTATATGTGTGTGTTTAGCTATGTGTGTATGTATGTGCGTGTGTAGCTATGTGTGTGTGCGTGTAGCTACGTGCCTATTGTGTGTATTGTTAACCTACATGCTGTAGTAACCCGTTCCTCCTTGGTTGATCAGATGGGTACGGGCCGCAGTCAGCATTCCATTCTTTGCCAAATTGACACCCAATGTCACTGATATTACAGACATTGCCAAGGCTGCTCAGGTAGGTGGTAGGTAGATATTAACATGTGTGTAGTTCATAGGGTTATGATGGATATCACAGACATTGCCAAGGCTGCTGTGTATATTTATATCAATACAATCCATATATCAGACATTGTAGCATTGTGTATACATTCAAATCAATACATATATATACATAATATACTAATATATATTTATATATATATACACACACAC
>NW_014034477.1:0-1761 GCF_001186125.1 Sphaeroforma arctica JP610
ATGGTGCTTTGTAGATTTTATTCCATATCTCCCAAGGATTTTTCTTCTTCTGCAGATTCATCTCTCAGGTTTTGCGCATATTGATACTTATATATGCCTATGTATGTATCCTTTTTTGTGTGATTTTTACGTCCGAATAAGACTTTATCCTTGCATATGTATATGTATATATATATATATATATAGCTGAATCGCATATGTAAAACAAATTCATAAATATGTTTTGTATGCGTGTTAATGTTCACATATGTTCAATTAGCTTCACTTTTGAAATAAATTATGTATGAAACTCACTCCCTGCGGACAGTTATGTAATTATGTCGACAATCAAGAAGTCAGGATTGTGTTTTTTCTCTGTAAGCATTAGTGCTAGTAAAAAAAATTGTGGAAAAAGTACATCTTGTCTTCAATTTTCCCATAGATCACTGTATCACTGTAGCATACGTCATAATCTATGTTTGGGAATAAGAATATATGTTTCCGAATTCAATACCGAGAAAATATCCTTTACACAGTTGAGATTGTGTTTCGATATATTATTTCATCTATCCTTGATACAGATGTATATAAAACACTCCATGTAGCGAACTTCAAAACAATTTGTATTTGCTTGTGAAATTATATAACCACTTCTTCAACCTAACATCGCTACACGGGCTCTATAATAGGGGGTCGGCGGCCTCACATGTTCAGATTGCTTCAAAGGAAACTTAGAAACTATTTAAAATTTCCATACGGTGTTCCCACCTACAAATTGGTGCTTAGTTTTGTCTCCTGGGTTCAAAAATTCAACTCTCATCCTCCTCTCTTTTGCACAGGCACAGGGCAGTATCCGTACTATATGTATGGACCAGCTGCGTACGCCCCCGGCGCTTACATGCCATACCCGCAAGACGAACAGCAACAGCAACAGCAACAAATGTTCTACGGCTACCAGAACATGCCGAACTTTCCCCAGCAATATGGCAGTGAATACGGGCCACTCATGTACCTGCCTGTAGGCATTGGTGGGGGAATGCAAACCATGGGATACCCTGGGCAACCAGAGTGGGATGCACAAGGCCAGATTACTAACCAACAGCAGGTACAGGCTGCACAGGCACAGGCACAAGCACAAGCCATGGCCCAGCTACAGGGATCGTTGAGAGGTGGTTTAGGCGAAAGTGAAGGGGGCATGGCACCTGGCATGTATGAGATGATGGCCGAGAGACAACGCCTGCAACAGCAGCAACAACTACAGCAACAACAGCAGCAACCACAACAACAACCACCACCACCACCACCACAACAACAACACCCAGCACACCCGCAATACCAATTACAGCAGCAAGTAGGGCTACCGCAGGCCAGGCAAGACCCCTCTGGCAGTCCAAGGGCTCGCAACGGGCCGTACAACGGTCAGTTAGCGTGGAATGTGTCCCCACCCCCCACACTCGGGGTCGAGGGCGATCCAGCTGTGGGTAGTGAGGTAGGCATGGGCGTAGGTAGCGACACACCGGTAGGCAGTGATGGGCGTCTGAGCTTACAGGGCCGTGAGTCACCAACATCCGGACACGATACAATTGGACAGGTAGGTGGACATGTGTGTGTGCCCTGACGTATGTACGTGCGGTTCTGTGTGCAATTTCTCATTTACGTATATATATATATGTGTCCGTGCGGGCATTTGTTTGTGTAGAAGTGTGTTTGTATTAATAAATATCCATACTATGTGTGCGTTGGTATAGAAGAGGCAGAAACATATAGTATTTGTATATATAT
>NW_014034476.1:0-1761 GCF_001186125.1 Sphaeroforma arctica JP610
TATATATATATATATATATATATATATATATATATATATATATATATATATATATATATATATATATATATATATATATATATATTATTAATATATATATATAGTATATATATATATATATATATATATATATATATATATAGTGTATACCGTTAGGAAATGACGAGAATTTACAGACTTTTATAACATTCGTCAGGATTTCATAATTTGATGATCTAGAAATACAGACGTATTCTAAGATATTAGTGTTGCGAGAATGAGACACCCAACATCATCTACTGAGAATTATGCTCTCATTTTATCAGTTTAACTTCGATATACGGTATATATTCTATCATGCCTGCCGTACCGTACCCAACATTATTTAGTATGGAAACACCGAAGAAGCTATCTACATTCACACACGATCATAGTTGCAGACGCATACTCGTGTATGCGTACCACAAATGGTATTTGAGCGATTATTGAAATACATAACAAGTACACAACGATAAACACGTAGGTCACTCACTCACCTATTTTGTACTCAGTGAATGCTCGTACTGTTGCTATAGGGCACACGATCTCGGTCGGACTAGAACAACATCTGAGTATACGCATACTCGTATACGCGTACCACAAATGGTATATGGGCGACTATTGAATTACGCAACAAGTATCCAACGATGAACACACGAAAGTCACTCGCTCACCTATTTTATCCATGGTGAAAGCGCGTACTGTTGTTATAGGTCATGCGATCTTCGACTCACAAAATCCAAACGCCCAACCGCTCTCCTATTATTCTTTTCTGCTACAACATATCCCTTTATACGTGCATGTCGCCGAAAACTGTCTCCTAAGTGTAAACCAGGTCATATACGGCCCTCAAGTGCGGGCGGTCTGCTTCTGTTTAAAATGCACGATTCTTCTCTTGAAGACGGTATCGAAGCTCTTAAAGCTTAGATATATATTGTATGTAATACCCCATCCGTATCCTTTACAATTTAATCAATGAGTCTAGTTTAGCAAGTTTGACTTGTGCTTGACTGTGCCTTCTGCATATGGTTATTCAGTTCAGCCTTTACTGTGATAATTTACTGATTTCACGCTCAAATTCAGTAATTCACTCTTTACGTTCTTCTTGTCAGACACAGTCCTTGACTCCATTGAGTGATGAGTCCAACAAAGATCTTTTGTATACAAGATTTTTGACCAATGAAGAAATGCTTCAGATAAAATCTGTGGCATATTCTCATGTGATTGGTCTACACATCAGCCTCCGAAGTGCTTACACTTTATTTCATCATGGAAAACAGGAAAACTTTTCAAACCAAAATATATTAATACTCTACGCAACCACAGCCCTCTCGATTACAAGGAGAGGGCTATGACGCATCACGCTACAGATAAAATAAATATCATGTTTTTTGTCCGTACTCGTCCGTTCTCCCTCATATTTTTACTTTCCATTCTAGATACAGGTCCGTCCTACGGAAGTTTGTCCGTTGTGGCAATTTTTTTCTTTCTCTTGAGGGTCATGAAAGGTCTTGGTATTTTTGAGAAGGCTATGACGAGGTGGCGACGTGGCGTGGACAGTGGTGAACAGTGGTGTATACGCTAAGATACATATATAAATACTATTTATTTAATACATAAAGAACGAATAGATTTGGGATATTTATCCAGCACGACAGCAGAGAACTTCCTCGTGCAAGACACACCGACTACCTGTTGCGCATCAGTACAGCTACTGCGAGATAAGTCCCAAGTTTCAAGAAA
>NW_014034475.1:0-1761 GCF_001186125.1 Sphaeroforma arctica JP610
GGGTTGTGGTGGTACTTTCGCAGGTGCGTGTTGTATTTGAGTGGCATGTTTCTATATGTGCATGAGGTTGTGGTGGTACCCTTCGCAGGTGTGTGTTGTGTAGATGATTTGTTGTTGAGTAGTATGTTTCTATGTGTGCGTGGGGTTGTGATGGTACCTTCGCAGGTGTGTGTTGTATAGATGATGCTGTGTTGTTGAGTGGTATGGCACTGTGTGTATGTTAACATGAACACGTGTGTCTCTGATGAATGTTGTGAAGAAATGTGTGCAGTATGAATGGTCTGTAGCTGTTATTGTGGGTGTTATCTTTACTTGATCCGGGGATATGGTTTTGGTTGATGTGTGGCCAGGAGTTTGCCGCAAAGTATATGTTAACAAGTACATGTATGTCCCAAACTAATAATGAGAAGAAGTGAGAACGAGATAGATGATCTGTGGCTGCTGTTGTGGCTGCTACCTTTGCTTGCTCAGGGGTTGTGGTGGTGCTTATACAGGGCCGTGTTGTAAAGTTGATGCTGTGCTACTTGATAGCGTATTGAATTGTGTGTGCTAGACGAAGCACGTGTATCTACTGCAAATGAGAAGGCGGAGAGTAAGAATGTAAGACGAACGTAATGAGAAGTTGTAGGCGTTGTCTTTGCTTGTGCTGCTTTAGCGTTCCCTTAATTTGTGCTGAGAATGTGGTGGTGCTTCCGCTGATGTTTGACAGGCATGCGTGAGCAATATCTTCTGCAGCATTTGCTGGGTGATGTAGCTGCGTTATGTTGTGTTATGTTTCTTTTTTGTTATGTTAAGTAGTATTTATTGGGCTTCATGTGTGAATCACCCTGAATTGAAGCTCACTATGCCTTGCCCCCATCACCCCACCCACCCCTCACAGACACACAGAAGAAACCGTGGCGCAGATTGAGAGTCGCGTCAAGAAACAAGGCTTCAACTGGGTCACAGACAGAGACGTAGGGCTCCAGCTGATACAGAAGTACAGACACACCCAGAAGCAAGCACAGCCTGATCAGGATCACGTGTGGATTAAGCCAGATTCGGTTATAAAGCTGGACAAGATCGGGAGCGGAAAGTTTGGCGATGTCTACAGAGGTGTGACGCTGGTGGAAGGGTGAGTCTGGTGGTATCCATGTAGGTGGGCACACGCTTGTGATTGTTGGCGTTTTAGGGTTTAGGGTTTGGTTAGTGATACGCACTTGTGTGTTAGTTTGTAGACAACCCAGGCAGTGAGAAGTCTAGTGATGTCATAAGGGTGTCACGTCAATGAAGAGATTTATTTGTGTCCGGTGCAGCTGTGTTGTGGTGTATTTCAGTTATGTATCTGAACGTTTTGGAGTGTGCTCAAGTGTGTAGCTGATATGTGTTTGTGTGCACGGTCCTTTAGATTCAATCGCGATATCCCTACCTACTCATCAAGTAGCTAGTCCTATTTAACATAGTCCTGTCCTACACTGATACATATAGACCAACTACAGTATGTACGCCCACCCGCTGTCCCTGATGGCTGTATGTCCTGTGCATCCCATAGGTATGCCATTGAGTGTGCAGTCAAATACATCAAAGACGCGGACGATGGTGCCGTCAAGGAATTTTATCGGGAGATCGGATTGCTTGGACACCTCAGCCACCTAAATGTGGTGCCTGTGATAGGCGCAGCTGTCATTCTGAACCCACAAATGGGAAATCAAGACAGTCCGTCTTTTTTATGGCTATGGAGTTGATGGTATGTATGTATATATATATATGCCTATATATATA
>NW_014034474.1:0-1761 GCF_001186125.1 Sphaeroforma arctica JP610
GCCTGTGTCTTTGCCTGCATCTGTGTCTTTGTCTTTGTCTGTGCCTGTTCCTGTGTTGCATGTGCATGTCTCTTTGCCTGCGTTTGTGTCTGTGCCTGTGTCTGTGTATGTGTCTTTGCCTGCGTCTGTGTCTGTGTCTGTGCCTGTGCCTGTGCCTGTGCCTGTGCCTGTGTTGTATGTGTCTGTGTCTGTGTCTTTGCTTGTGTCTGTGTCTGTGTCTGTGTCTTTGCTTGCGTCTGTGTCTTTGCCTGCGTCTGTCTCTGTCTCTGTCTCTGTCTCTGTTTCTGTACCTGTACCTGTGTCTGTATCTTTGCTTGTGATAGTGTCTGTGTCTGTACCTGTGTCCGTGTCTCTGTCTGTGTCGTATTTGTGTCTCTGTCTATGCCTCTGTCTGTGTCTTTGCCTGTGTCTGTGTCTGTGTCTTTGCCTGTGTCTTTGCCTGTGTCTGGGTCTGGGTCTGGGTCTGTGTCTTTGCCTGTTTCTGTTTCTGTGCCTGTGTCTCTGTCTTTGCGTGTGTCTGTGTCTGTGTTTGTGTCTGTATCTATTCCTGTATCTGTGCCTATACCTGTGCGTGTGTCTGTGTCTGTATCTGTGATCTGTCTCTGTCTCTGTCTCTGTCTCTGTTTCTTCGTCTGTGCCTGTTTCTTCGTCTGTGCCTGTGCCTTTGTCTCTGTCTCTGTCTCTGTCTGTGTCTGTGAGTTATGTTATGGTCAGCCCACTACACACGCACCCTCAGTCAATCTACACATACCACCAACCATGTATGTCCTGTTGCTGTATATAGTATGGTCTTCTAAACACGGCATATCTTCAACCAATCACCTTTACGCTGGCTTTGTAGGACATTGAAGCTATTGAACGTGATGTTTTCAATACTTGTGAGTATCATGCAAATACCAATGAGTGGGGTCACTATTCAAGTGGCGGATAAGCATCTATAGGTGTCTAAGTCCACAGTTTATCTGAGGGAGTGCACTGGTGTTTGACCATGCGCCCTAGTACGGGATGTGTAAATCACTAGCGTTCGGTATTGAAGACAAGTCGAGGTGAGCATCTGCGGATCCATATTTGACATGCATGCATCCATATATGCATACATACATACATACATACATACATACATATATACATACATACATACATACATACATAAATAAATATATACATACAAATATACATACATAAATACATACATACATACATACATACATACATACATACATAAATATATACATACAAATATACAGACATACATACATAAATACATACATACATACATACAAACAAACATACGTACACAACATACATACATACATACATACATATATACGCATACAATGTTCGATATGAGTGTATAGGTAGGTGAACATAGCTTTGAAAGTGAGAGTCATGCCAGCCTCAATAAAATAGGTGTGCCATTTACTGCGTACTTTCTCCCCAATGAATTATAGACGAGTGAGATATATCGGCATCAGCTGTGAGTGCGATAGTCTGACCTCGCAATGATATAGTGTGTAGTTCGTTTCGTAATGATTTCAATCTGACAAGTATGGCAGAAGATTAGTTGGGTCGGTCCTTGAGTGTGCTTGTGTACGTTTACATATATATATATGTGTGTGTGTGTGTGTGTGTGTGTGTGTGTGTATGTATAGTATATATATATATATATATATATATATATATATATATATATATATATATATATATATATATATATATATATATATATATATATATATATATATATATATATATATATAG
>NW_014034473.1:0-1760 GCF_001186125.1 Sphaeroforma arctica JP610
AATATACGTATGTGTGTGATGTATTTGTAGACATACATTTGTGTGCACTAGTTTATTATTTACATATTTAATTATTGAATGATGCGTTCGCGCAACTCACAGAATCGCCCAGGTACAATACACACACGCATCATTCACACATTACTTAGCCTGACTCACCTGCATTCTTTTTCTGCTGTGCAAGATAGCGTTCCTTTTCTTCGTCACTGACTGGGCAACCATATGACTCAGTCTGTTGCGGAAGCGGTGGTTGCACCGCTGGTGCTGATGCGGCGCTTCCCATGACTATTTATACGTGATAATGAGTATCGTGTTATATGTTTCTATAGCCGTTTGTACTGTATACTGTAGTAACTAAGTAAACTATCGTATTTCTCCACGGGGTAGTATTCGATGCAGGTTCTCGTCTGGGGATGTGTCTATGCGGAGGCGGGTTCGCTACAAAGTCGTTAATGGTAAACTCTTGGGCTATATGCTGAAGGTACTTTTATATATAATATGAAATATACAGTATAAGATACTACTGTGATGCTCTATGCTATCGTCTCTGCCTATGTTGTTGTTGTGGTGGTGGTTGTGTATCTAATGGAAGATAGTCCTGTGATGTTATATCTATACAGTATATGTAGGCTGCTCTGTGGTGGTGAAGGTGTAAGTATGCACTGTGCCCCGGTATGAAATTTACTGATTTTTGTGTGGCCGAATAAATACATAAAAGGGTCGTGTCATTGCTTTATATTGACTTGTGAACATACGACACTTATCTATGCTTTTTATGTGCGTATGTTTTAAATTCGACCCGTGTTAAAGCCATATTTACGACACAAAGCTATCAATTAAAAACATATTCTGTTATTTTGAAATATACTTCCAGAAATAAAATAAAACTGCACGTGCACTAAGCCGTCATCACTTTCTGTTAAGTGATTATGTGTTAAGTGATTCTGTACATATGATCTATTCATTCATGTTTGATGAGATGGTATCAAATGTATGGGGAATGTGTGATGCATGTTCTTAGGTCTCTTGGTGATACATATATTCATGATATGATCTTATCTGCACAACAGGTCTATGTCACAAGCTACAGGCTGTCACCTCTGGAATAAACTTTATGCACATAGACCCTGGACTCATATTATATATATGTATATATATTCATTAGATTATAGTACAGGCGGGACTAATATTATTCTGCATTTTCTTACAAGCCAATTGCTCTACATAGCAAAGCAATTTCGTATACCCGAATTTCTGTCAAAATGGACAGTCGATTCAACACAGATAAACTGGAGAGCATCTCAAAGCGACTGGAGTCCGCAAAACAAACAGCAACAGAAGAAGAAAGTGACCAAGAATTCGTTGTAGACGAAAATA
Organism: Sphaeroforma arctica JP610; assembly: GCF_001186125.1. Taxonomy (NCBI): domain Eukaryota; class Ichthyosporea; order Ichthyophonida; genus Sphaeroforma; species Sphaeroforma arctica. Next base: position 1,378 of record NW_014034473.1, read on the forward strand.
AAAGTGCCTCAGAGGATGATAGTGCTGGTGATATAAGCGATGACGGTAAAGATAATATTGAGACTGCGTATGGCAGTGACTCGGAATACGATAATGATGGAAACGTCATAGAGAAAGAAGGCGGTCGGATGAGTTCTAAACGCAAAGCAGACAGTGACATCAATGGTGCAGTAGAGAACGGGAGCGAAGAGGAAGTGGATGAGAAGGTATGTATGTGTATATAACTTTGCTCCTAGAGATATTTTACATTTCGATTCCTAATATATATATGTATATATATATATATTTATATATATTATATATTTATATATACATATACATATAAATATATATATATATGCATACGCACACATATATATATATGTATATATGTGTGTATGCAT
>NW_014034471.1:0-1758 GCF_001186125.1 Sphaeroforma arctica JP610
GTGTGTGTGTGTGTGGCTGTATTTATAGTACGAATTTCGAATGTTTTTGCAATCAGCCCTGAGGACACTGCAGGTAGTGGTCACTAGAGCGCACAGCATTATAATTATAATTACATATATATATATATATATATATGAATGTGTTTGTGTGGCATGTGTTATACTTTATATTCCTTCTACATATATATATTTTTAAATATATATATAAAATAAAAATATCTCTCGCTATATATATCCGTGCGTGAGATGGCTATACCTACCCCCACACATACAATGGTGTATGTGTATATAGTCTCACACCCATGCCCCTTGCCATGCCTGGGGCTATAGTTCTTCTGTTCACCACAGTCGACTGAACATACCAAATCTTGTCAAGGTAGTGACTACCAACAGGTGGGGCCATTTGGGTTTTAGGGTTTGGGCCCGTACTGACCTTGATCCAACCCTAATATGGGGTGTGTTTACCTACCTTACTCCGGAGCAGATCTATTTATAGACACCGGGGTGCGACACAGCGAGTGGAGCCAAGACTTCAGTCTGGACATGCCCGGGACTAACGGGGCGGTCTCATTGCTCCCCACGGGTGACTACATGCGAGGAAAAGTCCGGTACGACCTGACAGTCCAGATATCTATGGTAAACTCAATCAGCCGCATGGTGACGGTTAAACCAAGGTGTGTGGGGTTGTGAGGTTACCTTCTGGTGTATTTATAACCAAGTTATGTGTGTGTGTGTCTACGTGTGTATGTTGTATGTGTGTGAATGTCCACTTTGATGTTGTATCTGTATGAGTGCTTGCATTGGTGTTGGCTTATTGTCAAATGTCTCTGTAGTGCGGTATGTGTGAATGTCCACTTTGATGTTGTATGTGCGTGAGTGTGTGCATTGGTATTGGCCTATTATCAAAATGTCTTTGCAAAGTTATCTGTGTAGTTGCGTGCCACATGTTCACTTTTTTTGTTCATCATGTCTAAATATGGACTCAGGTCGCTGTGACCAGGATTGACGTTTATGCTTGTTTTCATCAGGCTGGTGTGTGATATACATGCAAGCTTACGGTTGATATAACACTCACTCACAAACACTCCTTGAGCGGACTGATTCCCACTGTTCTTCAATACCAAATCTACAACTCATGTATGCCAGTGTGTAATTATTTAACATCAGTTTATGCACAACATATATATGGAAACAAATAAAACATCACAGCATATAAAACACATAAAACGTCAGAACATATAAAATATATAAAACATCACAACATATAAAACGCATAAAACGTCACAACATTTAAACATATAAAACATCACAGCGTATAAAACATATAAAACATCACAACATATAAAACATATAAACATATATACGAAACTGCGTATGCAATTATCAGTATTTAATCCATAACACATCTATATAACGTGTATACATAGATCTGTATGTATACCACCGGCTGCCTGATTTCCTTATATGTACATCTCATCCCTACCAACCGACCTACCTACCTACCACCACCAGATTTGTCATGTGCAATCTCACGCACCAAGCCCTGCAGATTGCCACAACCGTTGGTACCAACTTTGGGGCGCTGGTAGGTATACCTGACGATGAGCATAGTCTGACTATAGCACCACACGAAGAAGCTCCATGGTTCTGCAGTGAAGCTGCAGGATCACTTATCCAGGTAAATGCGGTAGTACGAACACTTGTCTGGTATGTCTACGAGTATATATATATATATATGTATGTATATGTATGTATATG
>NW_014034470.1:0-1758 GCF_001186125.1 Sphaeroforma arctica JP610
ATATATAACGTACCATCGATTGTGTCCTTTGCCATGTAGACCTAGCTTGCCCATCTCATTAAGGTTGGCTGGCGCGTCGCTGTCAAGCACACAGAAGAACATGGCACTCTCAATCATGTCCAGGCTCTGCTTGTTCACTCCGTACTTGAAGAAGGTGGACCGAACTTTAGCCCACTGTATGATTCAGATGTAAACGTGATAAAGAGTTCTAGTCAGGGTCAAGATAAGGTAAATGGCCGGATCCATGTACATTTGGCACAAGATATAAGGGAGTCTATCATATATTGTATTTGATAACAAAGCAATATCGTATATAGTATGTTTCATCATATATATATATATACATATATATATATATATATATATATTGTTTTACACTTCATATATTATATGTTATAAACTTTATATATTATATGACCTATCTTAAATGTTATTTTATATACTTTTAACGTTATATGTCACATGTATTATACAAAATATATAAGATATCTAAAAGCTATTCGTTATATATTGATGTACATCTTTTATATTATTTGATATATTTTATATGTTATGCGTTATAGATCTAATATGTTGTATGTTATATATCTTATATTAGATCTCATATATCTATTTTATGCTGTATATAATATATCTTGTGTATTGTGTAACAAATCTTGTGCTGTATGCTTTATATCATGTTGTATGCTATATATCTTATTTATATGCTATATATATATATATATATATATATTGTTATATTTTATATATCTTATATGTATTATGTTATATATGTTATATGTTATATGTTATATATCTCATGGTATATGATATACATCTTCTACCATATATGTTAAACATTCATGACATTATTTGTCACATATACTACATGTTATATGTTATATATCTTAAAAGCTATTTGTTATATATCGTGAATCTAATATGTTTTATATTTCGAATGTTATATCTGGTATGTTATGTGATATGTGCATCATATGTTATGTTATATCCAGACTCTACTTGTGCACCCCATACTCGAAGACATGGTCACAGATACAAGTCAGTCGAATACAAGCTTGCGTTCAGGTTTGGGCTAGAAACTGTACACAGCCCAAACTTGTGTATCCATATACATACTCTAATGTATTTTTAAATTATCCACCCACAGCTTATAGGTGTATACACAATCCCACCTTCTTACGTTCCCATCTAGTCAACGCTGGTACTAGTATTGCGTTACCCATTACTCTAACCTATCTATATTCTTATCGACGCACTACTCCTGTTGTATACACAACAGGAGTAGTGTACCTTTCTAATACCCATACAGTCCACATCTATCTATTCCATACACATATATATATATATATATATATATATATATACTATAGTCTATATGTAGTCTTATCGACGAACTACTACATGCTGTGTACAGAACACTACCTTGATATCATCACATGCAATCAGTTCTGTGTTCCATTTATTTGTATAGTTTCTCTGATCTATTTATATACACTGCCGATAATTCTATTCACAGAGTCCAGACAATCCTATTTATCTTCTTCTATGCAGTGAATACCGGAAGTCAGTACTCACTTTAACTCTCCATCTATTTCTATGCTTACTCTGATCTATTTTGCACGTACAAAAGAACTTCACATATATACCAAGTACTACCACGGTACACTCCCATCCAGCCAATAATTGAATACTACACATGTCTCCATATATATATATATATATGTGTGTGTGTGTGTGTGTGTGTGTGTGTGTGTGTGT
>NW_014034469.1:0-1758 GCF_001186125.1 Sphaeroforma arctica JP610
TAGTATATATATATANATATGTATATATACATATATANATATATATATATATATATATATATATATGTGTGTGTGTTTGTGTATTTATTTTATTATATATATATATATATATACATATATATTGGTATATAGAAACAAAATTTCTAGATTTTGTGTAGGTCGGATCCTTCTTTCTAGTTCGTTTCGTTGATCGTAATGCACATTTACATTCAAAAGGCTTACTCATTATGGTTATGCTTAATTCTATTTTACAAATCTCGCAGACGAATTGGACCCCAGGTGTGTGCGCGATATATATATGTTCTCATCAGATTTAGAGACCACCACGCTGGAGACGAAACCCATAGCTACGAACGTGGCAACCATACAGTCCAAACCATGAGCGAGTTTCAAAATTTGTCAAATTAGAGGCATGTCTATTCTGATTTTCGATCCTTCGGGCACACAAAACGTCCGTGTATGATGGATTGCTGGCACCGTGACCAATGCAGACAAAGGACTCATACCAAGGATGGGACTCGGACAGTTTGTCAGAAAAGGGGTCCAATTTGCTCGATTATCGATCAGTGCCGCCCCACAAAATATCAAATCAACGCGGACATTGCAAATGTATAGGCCGAACCATTGATGGCTCAGACAGATTCTCTGATTATCGCTCAGTTCCCCGCGCGCGGTGTACTGACCTTACATCGCTTGAAGAGTGGTCGTAGACACACACGACCGTGGCAAACAAGAAGCCCACAAATGAATTGGGCTCATATGTATTTTTCGGATTAGCCGGTAGGTATGTCTAATTATCGGTTGTATTTGTCAAATTAGACGGTATACTTTTCTGATTATCGGTTAGTTCCGTCAAACAGAGCATACATCCATTCATGTAGCCCGGTGCCATTGCAAAGGAGACTTTGAAAATGCACTACGCCATTGCAAAGGAGACTTTGAAAATGCACTACCCAGCCCGAAGATGAGGGGCGCGGATGGATTTGCAATCTTAGAGGCCTAATTCGGCCCAATCAACGGGTAGTCCCGCAACACACGATGTCGACTCGACAATAGTCTTTATCAGTGCGCACACAGTGGCTGCTTAGCTCCCTTGCGATATGCATCTGAGACAGATCGTTATATCCCTCAACACGCAAGGCCGCGCCATAATTATTGCATGTTCGTTGATTGAGTTGCGGTTGCAGATATGTACTGAGTTCCACTCTCTACCACATGCAGATTGGTTGACATAACATTATCAGTCAGTCCAGCACTCGAGAATCAGATGTTTTTCTCTCCAAGTGCAGTGACGGTGTTCTTTCTTGAGGGTAAAAGAAGACGGCATATAAAAACCTGCACTTTAGTATAAACTCAATATCGATTAGCGAGAGGCACTAGAACCCAGAATCCACTGTAGCTCGTGGCGAGATGTCACAACTGGCCTTTGCGAACCAAGAGCCAGCCAATTCGTCGAACAGCCTGCCTTAATGATCCGATAAGTATTCACTTGATGTAGAACTTTACGGTCAAATCGCACACAAAATGGTCACACCATGATTATCCCGTAACTTGGCCAACTGGCGCTGGTGAACAGTACACGAGAAAGAACGCCTCGTATTAGGAATATAGATAGCTTTCTAAGTATCTGTTGTTGGGGAATTGACTAAGTTTTAAGCATAGAACTAAGCGTATCTTCATATAATCCTACATATAGAAATAGCGTTCAGCAAGTGCCCGTTCGCAGTGTTTAAACGTTCTGTGGTGATCATCGGGCAT
>NW_014034468.1:0-1758 GCF_001186125.1 Sphaeroforma arctica JP610
GAGGGGGTGTGTACATGTATGTACATGTGTGCAAATGTGTTAAACTTTTAAATTTAGTAGAATGGCAATATACAATAACTTAAATTTAGTGAGGTGGAAACTTACATGAATAATTCTAGTGATGCACTTTGCACAAATGTGAAGAAAAAAATATATGCTATATATATCGCTCAATTGCTATATCGGGTGTGCTCGTAGTTCGCGCAAACTCAATCCCACCAGCAGCTCCATATAGAGCCGAAGCACACTTGAATACACTGGCACATATAGAAGTCCCAAGTCACTTACGTTGTGCTGACAACCTACGTGATGTCCCCGACAGTCTCTCTGAGGGCTGTGAACTGAGGCGTTGGGTCTCGTACACGTCCTTCATATCATCTAAGCTGCGATTGCACGGTGGCGCCCCATCTACACCCGCACTACCATCGCCTACAACAGATATGTTATGTGGAATGAAGAATCCGTCAACTGACTGTGAAACCGCAGGCATAGCTGATTTCTGGGACATAGTGTTCGGCAGCTGTTATGTAGAGTTTAATCCAAGAGTAAATGAAGTCTGTGTTGTGGGCGGCGGCAGCATAGCTCGCACTTTTTGTATAGACAACGTATTCGCGCGGATGTCATGGATGTTCCTTTGGCATAGCTTACACGTGTGTGGGCAGTTGAGGATCTGTGCCTCGACTCCTTTGATTTGATTTCGTAGTTGGTCTCAGCCTATCACTAATGATACGCAACACTCTCACAAACGACAGTTTATATTAAGGGTCAGGTAGGCAGTTACATCGCATACCTCTCTACCAGAAATGGTACAGCTGGTGATTAGACTATTTAATACTCTTACCGAGAGCACACAGGTGTACAAGTATCGCATACGCATACGCATATGCATATGCCTACGCCTATGTACACGTTAGTTCGGTGCTGGTATCCTACTTGCACAACGCGCCGGCTTATCTGTCGTGTGAGGTCAACGAATACACGAATATTATATTATATATATTTTTAAAAGCTGTTTTGTGTATAAATAATCTATAAATAGGCTGGTCATTTGTTTTATTTCAGAAGAAGGCTATGGGCCATTAGAACTTTTTTTTTCAAAAACCACACTCTTCTGCTGGGTTTAGTTTTCCTTCTTTCAAAGGGGGTGACCTTTTTTCTTCTTTTTTAATACTATTTCAGTAAAACAACCGAAAAAAAAATGGGTATTATTGTTTTTAGGTGTATTATTTATACACAACATTGGTTGACTGTCTAATTTTCAGAAGGCTACGGTTGACCACTCAAGACTTAAAAATATTTAATAAAGTCCATAGCCTTCTAAATTGAAACAGAAGGCTATGGGCAGTCCCTTAACCTACAGTTATTATTTAGATACAACACACACAGTTCAGCTAACGTAACTTGCGGTTGCTGTGCTATTAGATCGAATACAATTGGTATGTCAATTGAAAATCGCAGCCGAAAGAAGTAGACAATCAAGGAAAAAAGCTATTCAGAATAGGATGCCTGAAGATTTTTCAAGACGGGTCGGACGCGTTTATGGTTCAATTTCAGCAACAAGAGTTGTACTTTCGCATAACTTATTATATCCCACGTAGATGATGTGACTGTTATGCAGAAGGTATATATGTGCATGTGTCTTTGTCTATACCTGTTCTCGTACCCGTGTCTATGCTCGTGTTTGAGCCTGAGCCGTGTTATGGAGGACCAGGGGGCGGGGTGTAATCTATATGTATATGTATATGTATATGTATATGT
>NW_014034467.1:0-1757 GCF_001186125.1 Sphaeroforma arctica JP610
TATATATATATATATATATATGAATATATATATATGTATATATATATATATATGTATATATATATATGAATATTTGTATATATACTACACACACACACACACACACACACACACACACACACACACCACACACACACACACACACACATATATATATGATATTGTTGAAACGATTATGACATCTATGAATATGTATGTAAATAACCTCCTAAAAGGTTATGTATAGATTGGTCACGTGCGACATGCAAGGGGTGCATATTCGATCACAGTTGATTAGTGTTTCGTATATTCTAACGGTGGATACACAGATTTTGATCCACATGGAATTGAACTAACATACATAAGTATTATAGAGAAAAATCGGACAATGATCGAGGAATGTATAAAGGCTTTTAAATAGCATACCCTCATCTTCAGCAAGAGGTTTGCAAGCATTTAAGCGCAGAACGCACAAGAAGGCTACTCCATCGAAAGTCGGACAAGCTCGCCTCTGATCAGTAACTTATTCGCCATCCGCTTGCTGGTCAGCACTTATTCTACAACAAATACGTAAAAAAGTCTGATATGGTGCTATTATCATTCCCAGTCTACTATTGGTGAGCTTGTATTAGGTTCTAGCAATCTTACGTTCCCAAGACTGGAAGACCGTACAATATGTATATCATTGAGGAAGACCAAATAGCCACGTACTTGAGCTGGAACAACTACGCATTACTATCAACGCTTCCAGTTGACGAAACCGCTCTATATAGATATCCAAATAATCTATTCAGCATTCCAACACGATAATTCCGTAGAAAAGTTGAAGACGCTTACTATAAATATATACAATTGAGATGATGCACACCATAGTCCGACGTATTTACGTGTAAATGCACTAAAATACCTCTGTAGTCCTCTTGAGATAGATGATTTTATTTAAAAAAAAGAAAAAAAATACTATGTGAGCCTTTATACACTCTATTTATTAAATATAAAAAGCCTCTGCTACAGACAAATAAAATGTTATATTTCTTTTAAAACAAAAAGTACCATCCCCCCGTAAATACATTAAAAACTACGCAGAATTTGTCCTAAACTCTGTCATAGGCATAGCCGTCTGTTCGTGTTAGAAGGCTATGTCAGAGGCGACTAATGTTTATGTACATATGTAGTCGCCTTCTAAAATAAATAAATCAGATTACATATCAGACAAGAAGTGGAATATATATATTTATTATTATTTATATTTCTGTGTGCAGTTGGTTGGGGGGTGTGCGATTTCTTGGGTTGTCAAGTGTCAACTCTCGCGTCATTCGTCTCACTAACCCAACACTTGGGGAGAAAAGTCAAAAAAAGTTGTCGAAAAGCACTGCTGTAAAAACTCAGACAGACCAAATCTCCTCGCTCTCTCTTGTGTGAGAACATGTCAGCTCGCTCTATGTAAATAACAACACCACGAAGAATGTAGGAGACCACACCAGACGAGCTCATGTATTACAAAATAGTATTTACATAGATACACACAAACACGTTCTAGTATTGTAATTAGTTCTAATTATCGTCAATAATGTTGGGATCCGTCACAGAGATGCTTAACGAAGGCATAGAAGCCCTCGATGAGTTACTGGAAGGATTTATAAAAGGCATCGAGTCAGCTGGTGGTGGTACAGCAAGTGAAGAAAGTGTACCGACGAACAAAGGAATGGATCCAGTGGATTCTTTCTGGGGAGAAGTGCAGGCCTTCATACACGCGGTATATGCTCGGATATATATAT
>NW_014034466.1:0-1757 GCF_001186125.1 Sphaeroforma arctica JP610
TACTACTACTACACACACACACACACACACACACACACACATATATATATATATATACACACACACACACACACACACATATATATATATATATATGGTTGAAATTAGTTATACATGATGGTTCATGTGGCGGCTTTAGACTGTACTCGCGCATGTGTATGGACGCTCAAGCATACATGAATGGCTATATAGTTGTCTGGTGTTTTGATGTGTTTGTGTTGGAGCGCAATAGAGTGTTCGTGATGTAGTTTGATGTGTCTATTATGGCACAGGTGTGTGGGTATCGACCTTTGGATTTTGGAGAGCCAGCTGACGCCTTCCGGTCACTTTCTATAGCTATAACTTTATGCACAAGCCGAAATTGGATCTGTTGTTGTCAATTTTCGGATCCCAATTGCCAAAAATAGAGAGATCCTGGGCTAGATTCCATATTTTTGCGCTGAACTTTACTGAATCCTATTGCAGGCGTGGAAAGGGGAATGGGAATGCGCCTTCCTCGACCCTGCCATCCAAAAAGAAGCGCAAGCGTGCATCTGCCGATCCCAATAAGGACCCGAAGGCCAAAAAGGCCAAAAAAAGTGCAAATGGTAATAGCACTATGGATAAGGTATTTTCGAGGATAGAGTGCACCAGAGGATCTTTTTTAGAAAGCAACCAAAGTATACAGGGTAGTTATTTGGGGAACAGAGTCCACAATAGGGGGTAGTTATCTAGAAAACAAAAGTGTACGGGCTAGTTATTTGGGAAGAGCGTATACAATAGGGGGTAGTTATTTTGGGATCAAAGTGCATCATAGACAGTTGGTGTGCTTATTCCGCGGGCTTTCCAACTGTACTGCGATTGCCGTTACGTTGGCTGGATGTGTGTCCAGAGATGGGAGAGTTCGGAATGTAGGTCACAAGGTTATTAGGTAGCCTGACTGATGGAGATGTTATTCTGGTCGAGTGTCGTAGAATGCTTCATGTCTAGTATCAGTGCTTTATGTGTACAATTAGTGCTTTATGTGTACTATGAGTGCTTCATGTGGACTATGAGTGCTTTATGTGTACTATGAGTGCTTTATGTGTACTAAGAGTGCTTTATGTGTACTATGAGTGCTTCATGTGTACTATGAGTGCTTTATGTGTACTATGAGTGCTTTATGTGTACTATGAGTGCTTTATGTGTACTATGAGTGCTTTATGTGTACTATGAGTGCTTTATGTGTACTATGAGTGCTTCATGTGTACTAGGAGTTGTTTCCTCATGCCCGGGTGCCCCATGTTCGTATGGTTGTGTTTGTATTCGCATGTGTATACCACTACACACAAAGAGACGTAAATTCCTATTTGGTCATGTAGAAAGATATTCGCACCTGCATCGTGCGTTCAACAGCCTACAAGTTTATTCACTCGTGCAGAAAGATATATGCACTTGTATTTTACATATACCAACCCCCTCACTCACCACACTCACGCAGAAAGATACATCGGGTACAGCCTCCGCCGGTAAGAAGAAGAAGCTGCAACCACTTAAGTCCAAGGGGTCTGCTACCTCCTCAGGTATACGAAGCGCTGTATCAACCCGTGCGAGCTTGCATGAGAATTTAACCAGTGAGATGTGCAGTGAAGGCCTTTTGACTGAGGTGTTGATGTACAAGTATACGACTGGTTGCTGGTGACTCGACATTTGTTGCATGTCCGCGCGTTTTTCTGCTGATGCAGATGGTGCATACTTTATTCTGTATGTACGCTTATGCAATACATATATATACATAC
>NW_014034465.1:0-1757 GCF_001186125.1 Sphaeroforma arctica JP610
ATAGATGAAATAGTCATCTTTTCGAAAACTACAGGCGAACACACCGCACTAGTCAGACGAGTCCTTAAGAGACTCAATGAGCAAAACTTTAAGATTAACGAGAGGAAATGCCACTTTGCAATGAGCGAAATACAGCTCTTAGGCTACCGAATATTTGGGGAAGGTATTACAATCGACCCCCTTAAGGTGGAAACCCTGGTAGATTGGCGAACACCAACCACAGGAAGAGATATGAACAGCATGTGTGGGTTTGTAAACTTCTTTTCAGATGGAGTACCACACTTAACTGACTACCTTAAACCTTTTGGACACTTATGATGTCATAAAGGCAAACTAGGAGACTTGTGGACTAAAGAGTGTGATGACGCGTTTAAAGCGCTCAAGCACGCAGTCCAACAAGCTCCTGTTGTACAAGGACCAGTCGATGGCGTGCCGTTTAAAATAGCAACCTCCGACTTAGCCCTAGGAGAAGTATTATATCAGGTTATAGATAACAAACCTAGATATATACTATTCTTTAGTCGAGCGATGAATGCTTCACAGTTGAATTATCCAACTGTTAAACAAGAGCTATTAGCCATAGTGGCAGCTTTAACACACTTCTGAGATTACTTATACAGAACAGCATTTACACTATGTGTGATAAAATGAGATGAACCACGACTCACAAATACTGAGTCGCTGGCATGATACAATATCAAATGTTCATTTTGATATAAAACATCTGCCAGGAATACATAACCATTTACCGGATATGTTATCACGCTTCGTACCGGACTTTAATAAATACGTACGTGAGATACTAGCCACTGACTGGGAGTGTAATCCCAGGTGGTTTGAGCTGGCTCAAACGATATATGGGCCACATACCATGGATATGTTTGCTGCACATCATAATGCACAACTATCGAATTACAAGACTTTAAATCATCCTTTGGGAGACGCCTTTCAAATAGACCTCTCCAAACATAATGCGTGGGCTAATCCACCATGGCAATTAATTGCCCAGCTATTAAATTCTGTTCATATACATAAAAGCTACCATCACGTTGCGTTGCCAATTACGGAGTAAAGATACATGGCTCAATAAATAAATAAGCATGATACAATGCGAGCCAATATATTTAGATAGGGAAGTAGATACTTTCCTATATCATGGTACCCGAGCCGTCCAGAAAACGCCCTGGAGACATACTATAATATGTCGTATAGGTCCCATTGGAACAACCAAATGGACCCCTTCTGAGACCTTCCTTACAAGGTCAAAGAATCAGAGATTCCACTCTCTACTAAATTGAACGTTAAGCACTTCAAAGGCAACACAGCACTTGTAGTCTGTACACAAGAAATACAATCTACTAATGACACTGCATTTAAGAAGCGTCAGTCTCTAGCTAGGACTCTGTTTAATAACATAAAGTCCAAGCCCGAAATCTTTCAAACCCTATTTTTAAAGGGATTAATGAAAGATATTCCTGAAGCATATACATATATAATGCGACTATTAAATAAGTCAGGTGTATCAAACGCACACGAGCGCACTCATGACATTCTTGCACACGAAGGACAGGAGTCTGGAAACACTACAGACTTAGAGACCACGCAAGTGGATTCTCAACACCCTGCCTTCATACTGGAGGAGCAGAATGATGAAAACATGTTTGCTTGGCTGACGCAAAACCATTAGCTGAAGCATCAGAGCGTAGTAGACGCACTTAAAGATGCTAATCCAAATAGGATCGCGCACCCTAAGCTGG
>NW_014034464.1:0-1757 GCF_001186125.1 Sphaeroforma arctica JP610
TATATATATATAAGTATACACATATGTGATGGGATATGTTTGCAGTGTCATGGCATAGTAGCAATTCGTATGTGTACGTGTATGGTATGTATATGTATTTTAGATCATGCTAGCATTTATTTGGAACAACATGCGAAGATATTTTCTGGTACCACTTTAGTGTTTTATTGTGTATATGTCCATAGTCACATCGCGCTTCATACGTTTCAATAAGTGTGTGCGAGTGCGACATAACAATTTCATTTATGTCCCGAACTTTTGAGTACTTTCTTAAGCTACCTGTTGAGAGTGTAGGTACGGAACACGCGGTCTGTACATTTTGAAGACGTTGAAGTCCAGAGCAGTGGCGCATAAACCAGATCGCCTAGTTTGTTTGGGTGTGACTTATTGTTGGTGTGTAGTGAGAATGTCTGGGTGGACGTTTGATCCCTATCCGCGAGTGTTATTAGAGCTTGCATACTGTCCTCTATCTTTGTGTGTTTGTGTGCACGTATAAAGACCAATACAGCGGCGCATTGGTGTGGACTGTATCCGTATATGCGTGTACACACCCGTCTGTATTGGCATATATCATACACTGTTGTATGTACCCGCATGTATTGCGCACCCCTTACATCTCTCCACATGCATACATACCCATCCCCGTTCACCTTCACACGCACGCGCTTATCTTATCGCAGATCGATCAGTTCAGCGGCGCTAATCCACAGACACTAGAGGACACCATTAAGAAGCATCTGGTCGAGTCTAACGCACCCGCCGGCCCCGTCGTCGGACATGTAAGTTGCATACTATAGTACCTTTGGGTGCTTGTCACCATGTTAACTTCGGTTGTTTCTCACCATAAAAACTTCAGGTTTTTTCTGACTAATAACTTCGTTTTCTCTCTCACTATAATAACTTTCACTATAATAACTTCTGTTGTTTTTCACCCTAAAAGCCTAGGGGTTTTCTCACTTTAATAACTTCGTTTTTTTTCTCACTATTGTAACTTAGCTTTTTCTCTCACTATAATAGCTTCGGTTTTCTCTCACTCTACTAACTTGTTTTTCCGCCTCACTATAATAACTTCGTTTAGCCACGTCGTGTACCTGTCCTGGGTGCTCAAGGCTGATGTGTGCGTGCTAGTTCACCGTGTACTGCTGTGGTGTTGTCATTCGTTAAGATTGGTGATAAGCCGTGGCGAGTGGTGGGCCAATACACGCTACTTCTCAGTGTGCGGGTGCACGTACGCATCTACACACACACGTCTATGTGTATATCCATACCCATGCTACACCCACCCACGGTTCAGCATGGTCGATTTTGTCACGAACAACCAAGGTCTGAACTACTTGCATACACTCGCGTGTAGATATACCTTACTTCACTTGTACTTCATCACTTTAGGTGTATAAACACATCTACAGACACAGAGAATGGCCTGTCTCGTACGCTACAGTCACACACAGGTCAACATAGCTAATCGAATGGTTGAACTAATTGCAAGCACACGCGGTCGATTTACCTTCCTTTCATTCTACGTTCTGTATATACACTTATCCGCACACAACTTTGCGTACAACTACCTCTACTCGCACACACAGGTCAAAATAGTAGACTTCATCCAGACGAACCAAATCGAATGTCTGAACCAGTCTGAAACGCACACAACTTCGCTTACAACTACCTCTTACTCGCGCACACACAGGTCAACATAGTAGACTTCATCCAGACGAACCAAATCGAATTCATCCAGACGAACCAAATCGAATTCA
>NW_014034463.1:0-1756 GCF_001186125.1 Sphaeroforma arctica JP610
TTCTTCTGTGAAGTATTCGTAGTTTATAGTGCCATTGGTACCCTAGTTGGTTCTGAACCGTATTTGTTGTTTCTTCTGTGAAGTATTCGTAGTGTAGAAAGCCATTGATAGCGTATGTGGTTTTGAAGTGTCTTCTGGGAAGCACTCGTAGTGTATATAGCCATTGATAGCGTATTTGGGTTTGAAACTCCTTCTGCTAAGCATTTGTAGTGTATAAAGCCATTGATAGCGTATGTGGTTTTCAAGAGTCTTTGTGGTTTCTTCTGTGAAGTATTCGTATGGTACAGAGCCATTGGTAGCGTAGGTGGTTCAGAAGCGCCTTTGTTGTTTCGTCTGGGAAGCATTCGTAGTGTATAGAGCCATTGGTAGCGTTGTAGTAAACACATCAAAATACGATACTAAAACCTACTGAGTCCTCCTGAGGCTCAGTGCGGTGTATTTATTCTTATATTTTATTGTCTACTTGGTCTACAAATAATTCACCTCGTGTGAATTAATTGTTAACTAATTCTAACTCTACACTGATAGTGGTTTAAGTGGACTTTTACTACACTCCCCTCAAGCTCAAGCGTCACCAGTGATTAAAGAGCTTCAAAATAAATGACCTCTTAAACTATTGAAAATTAAACATATAAAACTAGTAGTGTAAATTAAACAAAACATATATATATATAAACTAGTGAAAATCCTTCTGCTGAGTAAGTTCGTGCCTTGGAAACTGGTCTTTTGAACCATCCCGGCTGTGCTGGTATATTTTCACCCCCCAAAAAGCTAGGGTATCCGCTGGTATGTTTTCACCCCCCCATAAGCTAGGGTATCCACTGGAGATATACTCGCCTATAAGCTCGAGTTGTGGAATCGTCGTTTGCCTCTACATTGTGGTGAAATCTCACGAGGAGAGACAACCCCCGATCCGGAAGTAGATGATAGACATCTAGTATTCATCAACGTAACGTTGGAATTATTGTTGTTGTGCCGCTTTCTTCTTCTTTCGAGTTTGCTCGGCTTTGTGGTATGCAGCGATATCATTCGGATCGTCAAAAGCTTCGGCTGACTCCCAAGTTGGATCACCTTCCCGCCAGCGAACCAAGTATTCTGTATTCCCTGTGGAATCATTCTGTCTATGTCGAATGAAATAACGGAACGAGGAACTATCCTGCCACATATGATCTTCTAAAGGCTTTTCGGTGGCTCTATGGACTAATCGGAAAAGTTCCACTCTAACTGGTTTACCTTTGAAAGTATCTGGAAGTGAACCATCCTTGTGTGTTAGTTCATATCCTTGTCCCTGTCTGGCTTTGACAACGTATGGTCCAAACATTGATCGCATTGCTTTGGTTGTGCGACCTTCGGACCGTACTATTACCACATCCCCTGGTTGAAAGGCGATAAAATCGTAAGCATGGAGGCGGTCAAACTGCATGGATAGTGTGTCTGCGTATTTCTGCGTGACCTTGTAAAGCGTCGGCAAGATAATGTCGTGCAAACGATCCAGCCGGTGTGCCCAAGCATCATTGGTGACCGGCTGATTCCCCGGAAGGTCATCCGTGAAGTCAGCAAACGGAACATGACGGCGACCGAAGTAAGCACTGAATGGTGCTGTCTTGTGTCGCCGAGATATTCGGAGATTCTGGCACAGCATAATAAGTGGTAGTCGGACATCCCATGCTGTAGGTAAAGATTCACATAGCTTGCGAACTCCTTCGTGTATGTCTATGTGTCTTCTCTCCGCTGCTCCCAGAACCTGAGGACGATA
>NW_014034462.1:0-1756 GCF_001186125.1 Sphaeroforma arctica JP610
AGTACCTTTCCGGTACATGTCTCGTCGGTTGCGCATGAAGAAAATATCGCCACCGCCACTCTTCTCCCTCTCCTTCTCGCGCACTTTTGCTTTCCGTTTGATGTATCGGTTTAGTTCTTTGACTACAAACGACTGGTCTGTGATCACAAATAGACATCATAGCATGTTAAATGATGGGTGCACCCTTATATATCGGTGGAATACTGGACCATGAATATATGGTTGGAGCGCCGATATACCAGAGATCAGGGTATTTGGACTGTTGATGTGACCTACATGTATCGGAGGTTGATTGCTGGACCTTCTGGGTGCGATACGTCCTGATGAAGGGGTCCTTAAATACATGCGTGCGTACAACCAAACATATTGTTTTTAACAGTCCAATAAACACGCACGTACGTAGACAGAAATATCAAGGGTATGACAGGATAGTCCCACCTGAACCTTAGGTATATGCATACTATACAAACTATACAAACTATACAAGCTATACAAACTATATAAACTATATAAACTAAGTACACTATAAAAACTATATAAACTAAGTACACTATATAAACTATATAAACTATATAAACTATACAAACTATATAACCTATCTAAACTATATAAACTATATAAACTATAGCCGTAGCTGCCCAGAAACTCACCTGTAGGTGCAGGGGTGAGCATTGGGCGGTGCCACCTGCGCAGCTGCTTCTTGGTCAGGTGTGTCTTGAAGAAGGGGTCCATGAGTTTGTGTGCGGGGGTGGAGTGTGCGGTTGCCGTCTTCTGGTCACTCTGCTGTGTGCGTGTGGATGACGAGAGCTTATCGTTCGATAGGTTGTACATGTCTTCGTTGTTGTCGTTGACCTCGGCTTCGAATAGGGCCACCTGAGAGAAAGGGAGAGAGCCCAGGGAACACGGAGAGGGAGGGTGGTTAGTACGGGGTTTAGAGGTAGGTAGAATCAGGGTATTAGGGTTTAAAGTTTAGGTTTAAAGGTAGGTAGAATTGGATTATTAGGGTTTAGGGTTTGCGGTAGGTTTTTAGGGTTTAGGGTTTAGGGTAGTTAGAATGATGTTACAAGGGTTATTAGGGTTATTAGGGTTCAGAGTTTAGAGGTAGGTAGAAGGGTTTTATGAACATTCTTTCGGGCTTTAATAATGCCAATGCGAATGGGAGTGGTAGTATCAGAGTTTCTGATACCACTTCAGAGTCCCACCTAAGGCTACCGATTTAGGGCTCCAAGGTCCCCGCTACACCTAAAACCACACCGATTTAGAGCCTAAGGTTTCAGAAAAACCTAAACCTCTACCGATTCATGGCTCTCGGGTTCCAGGAAAACCTAAACACTGCCGATTTATGAGTTCAAGATCCCAGCTACACCTGAGATCGTTAAAGCTGCAGGGACCCAAGCGTACCTATACTCGGCCAATTTAGGGCTTTCGGGTTTCAGATAACCCTAGACTCCATCAATTTAGGACTTCGGGGTTCCAGCTACTCCTGAACAAGCCTTAACATCGAAGTGACATCGCTACAACATTCCAACAAACATCTGCATATATGCAAATAGGGTGAGAAACATACCAAGACACAAAGACTCCAAGATATAAGCAAACAGCCATCCACCACACACTTGAGACCGACACAATACACAACAGCACTGGGCAGTGGTGGCCAAGCAATCCACAACAGTCAGAGCACAGTACGGTTACTTACACGTGCTACAACACCATATACACATTATGTACTATATATATATACATATATATATAT
>NW_014034461.1:0-1756 GCF_001186125.1 Sphaeroforma arctica JP610
ACCCTGACATACCGGGTACCTATGATACAGGCGCTACCCTCACTGGCTACTTTGAGGCCCTATTCAACTCTACAAACCCGTACGTGGTTCCACCGGATACCGAACCCTCCCCTGATGCCACTTCCGCCATACGCCCCGACGATGTAATGGAGGCAATACTACGCTATCCCAATAAGGGACCTGGCCCCGACGGAATCCATATCCTTCACCTGAAGGCCGCAGTAGAGTGCTCTATCGAACGCCGGACATTAGGACGCCCGGACGCCAATAGCCCACTGATTAGACTCCTTGACGAAGCATTCACTGAGCTACTGAAGGCGGGCACCTTCCCAGCAGCCCTGAACTGCAGCCTACTGACAGCGCACCCAAAGAGAGCCGATGCAGATATCACCTCCCCCGCCGACTTCCGCCCCATCACGCTTACGCAAATAGTCAGACGCATCTTTGAAAAGTGCTTTCTTAATCTGATTACGAGCCATCCCGGCTCTGCTACCCATGCTACCCAAGCTGGCTTCAAATCACGGTACTCCTGTCATACCCAAGCACTTGCCGCCATGGAATCTGAGACACAGTCAGAAGAGGAGTGGAACGACGTCTGTCTGGACATAACCAAGGCATACGACAAGGTTGCTCTCCCACGCCTATGGGTACTTCTGCGCCACGCTGGAATGCCCAAAAACTGGATTAACTGCCTCCGCGCGCTGTTTGGGAGGGTCCCTACCCGAATGACATACCGCGGCACGCTCTCGTCTCTATTCCATAGAACGAATGGCATCTTACAAGGCTCAATCGTCGGCCCCCAGCTCTTTATTATCTACATGGATTCCTTAGCTGTCACGCTAGCGCAATTTCGGCCCAAGCTCCTCCGCTCTTATCTATTTGTTGATGACACACGGATCCAAGCCCCTCGATCGGTTTTGCTCCAGCCCTTCTTAGATGACATTGATGCGTGGGGACGCAAATCGGGCCTCGAACAGGGTGTCATTAAACCCCGAGTACGATCTACCGACTTGCAACACGCGGCGCCAACCCTCCGTATAAATGGGGAGCTTATCACGCCGACGCTTGCAGACGCACCTTGGAACACACGCTACCTCCCCCTGAAGATGGCGCCCACACATGCATCGATCCCTGAACCGGTCCCGCAGGGTCGCTAGAGTCCCCGGCTTGGCCGTCTTGAAGTGGTTTGTGTACAGGAACTGGCAGACGGACTCGGCCAGCGGCGCGTTGCCCAGCAGTACAGCGTAGAGCTCGAGCTGCGAGTATACGGGCAGGATTTGGTGGAGCGTCAGGGTGTCAAAGATCTGCGGATCGGGCCACACGCCCGTGACGCTTACCTTCTCGGCCACACGGGCGTGGATGCTGTTCACGGCCGATTCCACACCCAGAAACTCCGCCAGCGCGAGGGTGTTAAGGGGTGGTGATGCGGGGCTGGCAAAAAGCGCGCGGATGGTGCAGAGGTCAAAGCGCGGTAGTGGAAACGGCTCGTCACCCATGTAGGGAAGATCCTTGAGCACCGGGGACTGGGATGCGTCAATCTGGATAGTCCCGTTTTAAACCGGCCACTGAAATTATCATTTTCGATACCACTTGTTGTGAAAGTGATTGAGAATGAGAATTGTGTCGGGTATATATATATATATATATATATATATATATATATATATATATATATATATATATATATATATATATATATATATATATATATATATATATATATATATATATATATATATATATATAGTAGTATTAC
>NW_014034460.1:0-1756 GCF_001186125.1 Sphaeroforma arctica JP610
GTGTGTGTGTGTGTGTGTGTGTGTGTGTGGGTATGTATATATATGTATGTATATATATATGTATATATATATACATATATATATATGTGTGTGTGTGTGTGATGATAAATACAAGCAAAAATGTGTTCTTTTTTGGAGGCTATGAAAAATGTGTTTTGTTTTTTGTTTGTTTGGTTTTAAAAAACCAATAGAAAAACAAAAACAAAAACATGCACGTTACTACTAATAAACGATACTGAGGTGCTACTATTACGTGATGTGATTACTACTATTGAGTGATACTGAGGTGCTACTATTACGTGATGTGATTACTACTATTGAGTGATACTGAGGTGCTACTATTACGTGATGTGGTTACTGCATGCGTAGATTGGCAGGAAACCAACAGCACCGCTAACGTATCAGAGAGCAATGTCTCTGACTATGCTCGGCCTGCAGGAAAATGCCCAGACCATCGAGGCCGTCCAGAAATTCAAACTACAGGTATGCGTGTGTCTGTCTCTGTCTCTGTCTCTGTGTGTGTGTATGTGTGTATGCGTGTGTCTGTGTCTGTCTCTGTGTGCGTGTGTGTGTGTGTGTGTTGCATGTGTGTGTCTGTCTCTGTCTCTGTCTCTCTGTGTGTGTGTGTGTGTGTGTGTGTGTGTGTAAGCGTGTGTCTGTCTCTGTGTGAGTGTGTGTGTGTGTGTTTGTATGTCTGTGTCTGTGTCTGTGTCTGTGTCTGTGTCGATGTATGTATGTATGTATATGCGTATGTGTGTGTATGGGCATGTATGAGCTTGTGTATGTTCATATGTATGTGTCCTTGTCTGTGTCTATGCCTGCGTCTGTGTCTGTGTGTTTGTGTGTATATGTCTGTGTCTGTGTCTGTGTGTTTGTGTGTATATGTCTGTGTCTGTGTCTGTGTGTCTGTGCCTTATTTATGTCTGCATTTCCAGATACATGTGTATTCTTTTGCTTTTGATTTATTATTAAGTGCACATCTACGTATCATGCATAGAGCGGACGACCGTCTAAACATATCATGGCCGCACCCTCCCAGGTGCCCCCCCCCCTCCGTTTCATCATAGTGAATAGGTTACCATGGAAACTTATAGATCCTGATCAGTATAACAACACACACACAAGCGCAATGTCTCATGTACGTGTCATCAAAAGTATATGAACCCAACCCACACTCGCGTGGAATAAGTAAGAAATGATAGTTATATGTATCACACCAGATAAAACATAGCTTGGACCAGCCCATGCAGGCTACAAACAGCGGTGTGGTGAAATAGTGTCAAAAATCGAAGTGCCCGTACGCGTCACAGCGACAAATATAAAATTCACATATATATATATATTCT
The DNA here is from genome assembly GCF_001186125.1 of Sphaeroforma arctica JP610. Taxonomy (NCBI): domain Eukaryota; class Ichthyosporea; order Ichthyophonida; genus Sphaeroforma; species Sphaeroforma arctica. The sequence goes on from NW_014034460.1 coordinate 1,347, forward strand.
TCCAGAAAATCTTATTTTCTAACTTTCCACACAGATCAACCGCCTGTATCAGCTACCTCGGTTGCGAGAGCCTGTGTGGCTGACAATGGCCACGCATCCTGAGTGCCGCTCTCAGTTAGGCCCAGCCTTTCTGAATGAACTGTGCACGTTATATGGACAACACAGGCGACAGGCCAATACACGCAATTCGTTTGCCAGCGCTGCAATTACAGCACTCTTGGCCCACCACCTGGCATGGGTACCTACATTAGTACCAACGGATACACATGACACGCAGATGGACCATCTCAACAAGGCCACCCTGGCTGCGGGTATGCTTGCTTCGAAAGGAGAGATATATGTGTGTGTGTGTGTGTGTGTGTGTGTGTGTGTGCATTTGTTAGTACATATGTTTAAACGTCTATGTATAT
>NW_014034459.1:0-1755 GCF_001186125.1 Sphaeroforma arctica JP610
ACCACGGTCTCCATGGGTCCCGGGCTCTGATCTCGGTGTAAACTAATAAACGTATTGTAGAGAAAACAATCACTGATCAATAATTAATTTGGCGCCTTGAGCTTCGTGAGGCATAGTTTACACATAAACATCTAGTCAAGGTTTGGTAGAATTGAAGGCGGTAGATCTCGACTTCTTAAGTTTGATGAGTTTTCATAGTCACGATGGACACCTGCTTATTTTAGACTGGATACTGGAGGTCGTCAATCTGTAGTTGCAATCGAGTATAGTCATCTTCGAGTAAAAAGGTGGTGTAAACTGTAACAACAACTGTCACAAATGCGAGATTGGTGGCAACCGGTCACCATTGAAGTCGCACTTCAGTTGTCGATAGTCGAGACGTTATATCAGTATCAGAAGTCTAGGCTATCTAGCTTATTGATCTTAAATTTTGTATATTTTTCTTTTCTGCATCCTATTTCAGATGCATATAAATGGCGAAGTATGTGCAACATTGCTCTAGAATATCTCAAAATGTTCCGTTGCGCATCTTCCAGTCAAACCATGCGAAACCTCTGGAAAAAAAAAGTATCAACTGGTCTGTTGATATTTGATTCAATACTCGATGTCGTGATGACGATACTACTGTTCTCAGATACGGGTGTGTCTATCGTTTCAGAGAAAACTATTACTAGCGCCTGATCTATTTCATCATCTGCTACTATTTTGTCGTCTTCTACGATTATAGATAGGGATGCAGATGATGATGTTGCATTGTTTATACTGTTAGCTAAACTAGCTGTGGAGCGCATCTGAGATACTGTTTGCTGTCCCGGCTGTGCGGTCGGCCTCCTACCGTACACCACCGGACTCTACTATTTGCGATTTCTGTGTGCTGGAGCTTTGCCTGTCATTATATAAGGCTAGTTATACTATCTAGTTATACTACCTAAACTATAATAACAAACCTACAACCACGTTCGGCAAATGAGTTACTCTGTGAGTGTCTACTAGGAGTTACTCAATACACTACATCACAAATAGATAAATACACACCGTCCACCAGGGTTATTAAACGGACAAGAAAACATAATACCCTGGAGAGCCATTTTTTCCCGGACAGTTTAGTCCATTTGTCCGATCAACAACCCTGCCGTCCACGGTCCACCACTCCTGACTCCACCGAGTCCGAGCATCTGTTGAAAATTTCAAACTTTATCCGGAGAATTTCAGCAATAAATACATGCATACGTAGTCATACATATATGATATAAGTCATAATTATGTACTAACGAACAAAAATTCTTCTTTTCTTGAAATTTAATCTTGGAAAAAGAGGTTTTACTCCTATCGGAATTTATTTTCCATTTTATTTATTTAAAAAAACCAAAAGTTACAAACAATACAACTTTTTTTCGGGTCAAACAAATGCATTTTGTTTTATAAAAAATCGAACGTTTACACCACACATACATATAAATAGAGCTTGTTCCCTGGTGCGTCCATGATAGCGTCGGTGTAAAGCAAACTTGTCTAAATCAATACTCCTATTTGCAATTATGATTAGTATTGTCAAAGCCACTCTTCTCGTGTCTGGAATGACCTATATCGCCACGGCCGCCTCGACCGATGCGTTTGGCGAGTTGGACGGCGCAGGTCTCGATTATGTCGCTCCAACAACCGAGATGTCGCCTGTCTATGAAGACAACATCGTTTCTTTTGAACCCCAAGATCGGGTTTTAGGCACAATAGCAAGCGTCATAAGCACCGTAACTG
>NW_014034458.1:0-1755 GCF_001186125.1 Sphaeroforma arctica JP610
TATGTGTGTGTGTGTGTGTATGTATATGTATATGTATAGGTATGTATATATATATATATATATATTGGTATAGGTATATACCAAATCTTGTTTGTATTCATATCATATTAGGATATCATATATTCGTATATATATATTGGTATATTACATATCTTGTTTATATTCATATAACATATTATATTTGTCATTTATTATTTTTGTCATTGCCATTTGTGTTCTTGTATTTAACTCATTCAAAAGGTTGATTAGTACCTATGGCGTGGTGTATATGGTGTGGGGATTCAAGAGATGTTGTTGTTGTGATTTTAGGGTTTTAGAACCCCCTGAACTCCCAAAACCCTTAAACCCTAAACTCTAAAACCCAACTACCTTAAAATGTTTACCAGTTGTTCTGCGACTGTATGTGATGTGTATTTGCCCCTTGTCTTCATGCACCTGTGTCTCTCCCACTCCTCCTCTTCCAGGATCTTTTGACTCGAGTGATAGTTCGAGTGTGCAGTCAGAGATTTCCCGTGTGCGAGTCCCGTATGACCACCCACTGACGCAGCGCATACTTGCACGCACTAGCAATGCGATGCTAGATGACCTGGCCCACGCATACTTCTACTTTGCATATATTCAGGTATGCCTAGTATCTAAAACCCTTGCTTGATACATACACTATGCATATGCACAGGTATGGCCTGTTTTGCTTGCTTGTACCTTGCATATGTTCAGATATGCCTAGTATGTAAAACCATTTGCTTGATACATACACTATGCATATGTTCAGGTATCGCCTGTCTTGCTTGCTTGTACCTTGCATATGTTCAGGTATGGCCTGTCTTGCTTGCTTGTACCTTGCATATGTTCAGATATGCCTAGTATCTATAATCATTGCTTGATACATACACTATGCATATGTTCAGGTATGGCTTGTCTTGCTTGCTTGTACCTTGCATATGTTCAGATATGCCTAGTATCTATAATTTGCTTAATATTTATACCATGCATATGTTCAGGTATGCCACCACGCTGTATTATACATGGTAGCTCTTTAGTTGTATCAATGCGGCGGTGGTGTGATTAAGAAGCGTTGCAGGGGAGGAATCGAGGAAGCCCTTGGCCGAGCGTATGCATTTGTTGCTAAATTTCTACAAGGTCGAATATACCATGTGCCAATTCCCAACAATCCATTGCTGAACGTATCCATGCAATCCTAAAATTGAAATCCTAAACCCTGAAACCCAACCTAGATTCTAAAAAATAGGAATACTCAAAGCCCGAAACCCCCACTCCTTCTCCACAGTGGTCTGCAGGGAACGTCCCTTCGGAAGATGGGTCAAACTCTGTACGCAATGCCATAGTCAATGCTCTATGCGCGTGGGGTGAACTGTTATTCCACCGGCTCGATTTAAGTACCGAAATTCCACGGAGCTCGGCCGATTTTCATTCTGACAAATCAGGAATGCGGGTCGATAACAGTATTGAGGAATCTAGGAAGCGTACCGGTTTCGTGAATGTGGAAAACGGGACAGCCGAGGAAGGCGGTTTCGTGCTTCCTTCAAAAAATGGGAGACAGGTGGAGTGTGGGATGCTGCGAGATTGCCTTGCAGACCCCATGGCCACATACGACCGCCTGGCAAAAATTGTACGTACGCTATGTATATATCCTCCTTATACATATATATATGTGTGTGTGTGTGTGTGTGTGTGTATAGGTATATAAGTATGTTTATGTTTATGTTTATGTATACGTATATATATATGTATATG
>NW_014034457.1:0-1755 GCF_001186125.1 Sphaeroforma arctica JP610
GTGTGTGTGTGTGTGTGTGCATAACACACACGTATATTCGCTTATTCAAATATATGTACATCTATATCTAAATTCATGACCATATATATTGTATGTATGTATATATATACATCCTGCCTTGATAATTTATAGTCCTAGATAAATGGATGCATATCGATTCGCATTTCTGCAACGGTGTATGGGATCCCATAACTGTATTCTGGGGAAATTCCAGTGATTGGCATATACCTGCCACAGATAGTTTGAAATCAACATGCGTTTATTGCAAATCCTTGGAGTGAATGGGCGGCTTGTTCGTATCCTGACAGTCTATGTTACATGCAGTTCTCACAGGGGTCCAAAGTGGTGGAGTGGAAGGCCTTTTCTAAGGCCTCTAGCGGAAAACTGACGTGGCAAGAAGGAGAAAACAACAAGGTATGGCATCATCGCGTGTGTTTGGTGTAAGTCCCGCAATCTCTGACCAATGCTGTCTGTGTCAATATTATATTTGCGTTACATTCACAGGCTGCAGGCTCTCGTTGCACCTGCTTTTGTTTCTCAAACGATAGAGCACACGTTGTAAAACGTGCATGGCCGCACACGCACACCCCCTAATAGCGCAACGCTTTTTCATATCAACTGTGTACACACACAGACCACCGTGGAAGCAGGCACACAAAAGACCGTCACACTCGACTGGGCCACACGCACACTGACCGAAGAAACCAAACAGTTGGAGGCGGAACCGCAAGAGAACGGCACAACAGGCGCTGCTGAGGACACAGACACTGAGGCACGCGAAGGTGCGCCAAGTTTACGTGGTTGTTTGTTAAGTGTTATAACATGCATGCTGTCAGCATACTTGCGGTGGCGGGATATAGTGGTTATCTGAAGACGCTCGTATATGAATATACACTGCTAATTCAACGTTTACGTATTGTTTGTTTAGTGTTGTAACATGCATCATTTTAGCATACTTGCCGTGGCTGTGATATCGTGGTTGTCCGAAGATTCTTGCATATGCTTCTTCATTGCTAATCTATCTCCCATAACACGTAGCAGATACTACAGGTAGCGCCGTTGACCAGTCCGACACTCCGATCGAATTAGAAGCAAATGAACAGTGTCCCAACCCAGACCTACCCGATGTGCCTGTGCTTGTTGCGCACGAAATCAGTAGAAACGACCATGAGGAGCCCTCCTCACACACTGAGGACAAAGGCACAGACACAGCCAAGGATGCACCTGAAGGGCAGACAGAGGACCACAAGGCACCAGTCAGTGCAGCGGAAGAGAAATCGCCTGGAAATGTAAGTGCGACTACCACTGTGCATGTCTTTTGTCTCTGTAGTACTGAACAAGTGCGCTGATTATGTGTTGGGGCGGGCCTAGCGGTTCGTCTGTTGTCATGGTTACCATCTTCCCTGTTGTCGGCAGCCCTGGGTCTCCCAACTGCTCATTTTTGGTCACTGCTTGTCCTTTCTTTGTTATTGTTATACTCTAGAAATTAAGAACCCAAACGTCCAAAGTGTACTTTGAGAAGGAAATGGAGAGGCAGCGAATGGTGCAGGCATCAGAGGAGATTGGTCTTGAGAAAGACCACAAGGATTTGAAGCGACAGCAGTCTGTCAAGGCACGTACATTGTTAAACACAATAGGCATGCCGGATTGTGGACGTCCAGTCTGTGGTCCTATATATATATATATATATGTGTGTGTATTTATGTATATATATATATATATATATATATAAATAATACACACATACAGATATAT
>NW_014034456.1:0-1755 GCF_001186125.1 Sphaeroforma arctica JP610
AGTCGAATACGAACATAAAACGAAGAACATGAAGGAATCATATTGCACAAGTGTTATTGACTCGCAAACTATACCATGTCGGCATCGCAACAGCAGGCTAATGCAGCATCGAACCCGAATACTATGGGGACGCAGCACACAGCATCGACTTCCTCAGGGATTGAAACCAATCCTATTCAGAATGCTAGCACATCGCCGTCGAATCAATCGATGGCGATCACTTTTCAAGCGTCTTCGAGCTCTTCAGGTACTTCATCGGATTCGCAAGGAGAGACGGATTTTCAAGGAGAGACAAAGATTGTAACGAGGCGCACACAGCAGCCAAATTATTCAGCATGGCTTCGTGAATCGGCGTACAAAGACCACATACGAAGGGAAGAAATGCTAGGTCTTACCGATAGAGGAGTACCTGTCAAACGTGATGCAGCAGGCGAAATTATGTATTCACGAGAGCATGTTTATGATGTACATGACAAGAAGGGTTTTAACGTCCAGTCCAAACAGCGAATAACTCAGGCGTTGTATGATAATGATAGAGCGACAACTGGCTCTCAACAAGAAATTCCAGTAAAACAGAAGGATGAGGCGATTCTGTGCAATTATTACGGATGAATAACACTACGACGGGCTTGTATCACTAGAAGAGGGTGATACACGAGCTATGCTTGACAATTAGGCTACCGGAGACAGTAACGTATTTTGGGTCGATGTAACTCAAGACTTTATGAATCCCGATTATGCATGGAACATGACAAACGAAATATTTCTAAGTGATGGTGAAGTCGATACAAGCGATTCTGACAGCGATGACGATAATGTTGACGATGCTATTCTGCGAGCACGAGTAACTAAGCACGCTGACAAGTTAGCTGGACGGCGTAGAAAGAAGTCACAGTATCCAGCCTCTCCTCCACTCGAACAGTGGAATAAGGACTAGGATGTCCGGAATGCTACCCAGAAGAGCATGGTTGAGCGAATAGGACGAGTCGATCCTATGGATATGACATTTACAACACAGGCCCGAAAGATGTTTGGAGACATTATTTGCAAGACAGCCGTGAGAAACAGACTAATCTCTTGGTGGAAAGATGCCAAATCTAGCTTTGCGATTATGCAAACAAATAAGGAGAAATCTGGCCATCATGCGCCCACATTTATGGATTTCTTTAATGGTAAGATTTGTGCACTGATGTTGTACACGTACATATTGCCACGTGGGGAGGGTGCTTTAGAAGCACTCTGTGCTGTTGCAGGAGGCCCACGAACTACTGGGATGTCTAGTGAGATTGAATGGGAAGACACAGAAGTTTCTGATTGCGCTGACTCCGGTGTGTCCACAACATCAACCGGACGTACACGCAGCGCCAAACATCAAAAGGAGCTAAAGAGGAAAGAACAGGCCATGAAAGAATTGGCGCGTTCAAAGGAAAGCGACGAAGCTATGAACGAAACATTTTTAAAGGGGGTACATATGTTCATTGATAGCGACAACGTGCGAGACATAGCTACACTTTCAAAAGAAATACTGGAACTCAAGAAAGCTATACTAGAAGTTGATGATGATGAAGAGCTAGAATTTTTTTACCAAAGCACTCCAAAAGGCAAAAGATGAGTTTAAAGCTATACCAGGTTAATGTGTATACTACATAGTGTATAATGTAAATAAATGAAAATAAAACAATTGTAGAGCTGCAGATATTTAATATATATATTATCAATATCTATATATATCTATTAATACATATAAATACATTA
>NW_014034455.1:0-1754 GCF_001186125.1 Sphaeroforma arctica JP610
ATAACCCGATAATGTCACAGAATCTGCACACCTACTTACACATAGGAAGCTCTCAACTCGAGAGTCACGGATAGATCCGTGTATGGATTCACCAGAGACTGCATACATGACTATACACACACACACACACACACACTTGTACGAGTCTAGTCTATTACTGTATACATGACTATACACACACACACACACTTGTACAAGTCTAGTCTATCACTCGTGATTGTTACGCACACCATATACATACTGCCATACACACACTTCCATTGACTCGATCCTAAGCAATACATACACACACTACCATTGACTAAACCCTAACCCTACATACACACACTACCATGTAGGAGGACGGGTCTGGCTGGTTATGCACGACAGGCATCACATTATCTGAAAGACGCACTAATGAGCGGAGACGGTAGTGTGGTAGGCGATAACATACCCGCAACGGAGGTGAGGGATTTAGGGATTTAGAGTTTTTCTAGAGTTTTAAGGAATTAGGGTTTGGGACAGGTTCTGAGTGTGTGAGTTCAGTGGTGTAGGTGATTGCATTTGTGCAACAAAGGTTAGGGATTTAGGGATTTAGGGTTTAGGGATTGGGTTGGCTGTTGAGTGTGTGGGAGTGCAGTGGCGTAGGCTATAACATATGGGCAACGAACGTGAGGGTTTTTGGGGTTTAGGGTTTTAAGGTTCAGGAGTTAGGTTTGGCATTCGCTTTACTAATAATATAAGCCTATCCTTGCATATACTGTGATAGGCGTACAGTCGTAACGATATACTCGACAGTATATATATATGTGTGTGTGGAAGTAATGCCGTGTTAAGGTAGCACACTACCAGCGTGCATGGCCCTCGTATCCTGTGACTGATCTACTTCACTGTATATATGCACGCTCACGGATGGGTAAGAGTTGTATAAGCACGTGCGCATCTGTGACTCAGGACGACCTACGTGTGGGGGAGTCATAAGATGACAGGATTATTTGGGGTGCCCTGTACGTGTAGGGGAATCATAAGATGACAGGATTACTTGGGATGCCCTGTACTTGAGGGGAATCATAAGATGGTAGGATTACCCGGGGTACACTGTACGTGTAGGGGAGTCATAAGATGACAGGATTACTTGGGATGCCCTGGACTTGTAGGGGGAATCATAAGATGACAGGATTATTTGGGGTGCCGTGTACGTGTAGGGGAGTCAAAAGAAGGCAGGATTATTTGGGGTGCCCTGTACGTGTAGGGGAATCATAAGATGACAGGATTACTTGGGATGCCCTGGACTTGTAGGGGAATCATAAGATGACAGGATTATTCAGGGTGCCCTGCAATTCCAACGGAAACGCAACGGAAATAATTAATCCGTTAAGAGAGGGTGTATATATGGATGTTTGAGTATTTAGTTTAAATATACAGTTTTGTTGAATATGTAGTTTATATTTGTGTCAGTATTTAATATAAAGATAGAGATGCATAGTTATACAGTATGAATATATACATATAAGCTCATCAACAAACAAGTCTTATATATGCACCTTCTCATCTATATCACAGGACGACATACATATAGGAGAATCACACGATGACAAGATCATTCAGTGTGCGTTGCGCTTCCAGCGGAAGCTCAATGAAACAGACAAGAGTACCAATAAGGCAAAGACGAAAGGAGTGGTTCTGTTGACGGAGGATGTGAACATGTCTGTGATCGCCATGTCTATGGGAATGCCGGCCCTCACGCTTGCGGTGAGTGTTGCTCTAGGGCTTAG
>NW_014034454.1:0-1754 GCF_001186125.1 Sphaeroforma arctica JP610
GTGTGTGTGTGTATGTGTGTGTGTGTGAGTGTGAGTGTGTGTGTGTGTGTGCGTGTGTGTGTGTGTATCATTCGATGAGTATATGGTTGTATATATACATGGGTAAATCATATAACAATGTATTCCTATAAATACTGATAATTATATATTAGTATACACTCTGGTCTCTCAGTACCAATACTCATGAAGGCTCCAATATAATTTCCATTTGATTCTGCATATATGTATGCATATAGATTCTAGCAATAACGTAAAAAGGGCCCTTAAAAACGATGTGAATCTACCAGTATACATGTTTGTGTACAGTGATGCATACGTGGCAGTACGTAAACCTATATGCCTGTCTTTTAGTCTAATACACGCTGGCTTGGTTTAAGCGGAGTTGGATGTTATTCCTACCCTACACTGCATGTTTCAATACGTATACTTGTGCTACAACACTTGAATTACATATGCAGTGGTCACATGTACCTCATTCCCTCTTGATTGTTGAAGCTAGCACTCCGACTGTTATTGGACGCGGGTGAGGTAGGGATATCCATATTTCCGGATGAGTCGTATAGATCTGCCAATATATAAAACTCACTTCTCAAAAGATTTGATAGTTAGTGAGAGACTATAACTCCTTGTGAGCTGATAGATACATCAGAGGTGTTCATACGATAAGTTGTGTGTGTGTGTGTGTGGGGTGGTATGTGTGTGTGTGTGTGTGTGTGTGTGTGTGTGTGTGTGTACTTGTGTACACGTGTACATACGTAGTATTACGAATTCGTAATATGTAGATTGTAGGGTCTGGTGGTATGGCAGTGGACACGAACACCTCTCTCGTTACAAATAGAGGAGTGCTACAGTTTTCAAGCATATTAAAATATAAATAATACAAATACCTATTTATTACATGGCGCTGTGGCCAGCAACGGTTTCTCTCTCTATATCAGAGGTATTTTTTTTTAAACATTCCCCTTCTCACTTCTGCTGGGCCTGGTATGCAATTAAAATTAAAAACTGAGATAAAATACATACTGGAGTCGACGGCTGTTAAAAAAAGTTGGGCGTGGGTATCTCTCCACCAATCATATCTCGAAAGATTCTTGGGATAACGTTTGCCACAGATATGCAGCTTTGTGTACCGAACATGATCAATAAAACTAAAAACTAAAAAGCGATTACGACAATAAGGTCGCGGCGGACAATAAATATAGTCCAGATAGATCTGAACTTCTGAAGCAATGTACAATATTATTATACATTATATATATATATATATATATATATATTTCCCCAATCAAAGGCATTGTGGCACTACTCTAGAGAGATTACAGAGGGAGGTTCTTTGTGACTACCGATAATCTATTATTAGAGACGCTTGCCATTGAGGGGAAGTTGGGCACATATTGTGACTTTGGTCAAATTATACTTTCGGTATGGGATGGACGTGTAGTTGTCCTCAGCTTTCGGTAGATATTATCTCTATCAGTACGCAACTTACTGACGATGTCAACTTTTTGTTTGTTTTATTTTGTGTCATTGTATGTGTATTTATGCTTATCTGTATTTATTGTGTTCGTGCATGTATGTTCAATAAATCAATATACATATATATATATATACATATACATACACATCTACATATACATACACATATACATATACATATACATAGACATAGACATATACATATACATATACATATACATATACATACACATATACCTATACCTATGCCTAAACTATACATATACGGAATATATATA
>NW_014034451.1:0-1753 GCF_001186125.1 Sphaeroforma arctica JP610
GGGACACTACTGCAGTATCATTGGACAGTGACGTCAGAGGCCATTCTGTAACTATTCTGCAAATGGCAGATAGTACAGAACCCAGCCGACCGAACATATTCGGACAGCTACTACTTGGGGAAGGCACATAAAGCACACGTCAGCTTTGCCAACCCCTATCACTCCAAATGGGATCAAACCCTCGAACGACTAGCACCTCCGGAAACCATGCTCGGCCAGATATTACAAGAGCTAGACCGTCGATTACAACGAGCAGTCATCATCATACCAATTTGGCGGAAGGCCATATGTTGGCCGCACATCGTCAGACACGGCCTCGACCTTACAGTCCTCGACGACGGGGTAGTACATTACCCAGACAGCATTGCTCAAGTACTAGGGCTCTCCGTTCCACCGACACGTCTATATGCCGCAGTGCTATACCAACCGCCCGGCAGCAATCTGAAGAGGAAATGAGAGCAGAGCTAAACTACAATACCGTGATTCAGCAACTGAACAACGGAGGCCTAGCCGAAGGTACCCAGCGCAATTATCAAGTGGCCATAAATTATTGGAACAAATACGCATACGAGAGCAGCATTGATTTTGCAGTTCCTCATCGAGAACAGATGATCGGGGTTTTTTTTTGGCCCATTGCTTCTTTGATAACGCACATCCCAACAAAGTTCGAGCAAACCGCGCATCAATCAACAGCTACGCACAACAGCACTCTATGCCGTTGATATCTGAGGACGACTGGCAACGATCAATTCAGGGATATATCAATCTATGCCATCGCATCGGCCGGTATATTACTAATCCAACAAGACCCAAGATTGATGCATCATGGATAGTTCGTATATTAGACACTCCAGGTATTGCTAACGCATGGAAAACTTTTCTGACCGTCTTCTGATTAACCGGCGCCAGAAGAGTTACAACCCAAACATTCGCCGCCGACTCATTCACATTCATGCCAGAAACGCACCGACTGCTAATTGATCTTAAGAAAAAGAAGTGACAGGAACGATCTTCCCAGGCCATGCCAATTTCCCGACCAGTGGATGTGCCCACATATGAGTTCCTCGATAAATATTTGCCCGGAGGTATTGGGGCTCCTCCCGCCGTACTTCTGAACAGCATGACTCGTGGAGCAGGCATCGAACTCGTCTGCTCGATTTTTGAGAGGGTAGGAATTTCAAGCGCAGAAACCACCAAATATATACACTGGCACAGCTTTCAGAGAGGATTTGCACAGAGTGCGTTCAGCCTTCGTGTTCCGGACGATATAATCGCCGGTATTATGAGTGTGGAACGTACGTCGCTCGAGGCATATCGCTCCATCGTTGTGATTAGCGCAGCGGACCGCCGCTTAAATGGGTGTTTATTAGAGGAAGCCTAACTTCCAAACGGTGAAGGGACTGCGAGCAGAGGTTATGACAACAAAAAATATTACGGAATGTTTTACACATTCATAAATTATTATGGAACAGGGAATATATCCAGATGATTTTTTTTACAGAATCGTGTGTCACAGATTAAATTAGTAACTCACTGATTGTGAAAATAAATCTCTGTCCTACTCCAGGTTCTTTTGTCGTACAATTCGAAAGTTGTACTATAAAAGGACGAAAGATAGAGCACTGTCGCTCACCTTTTTCTCCTTCTACTTCCCACCCACACCGCCCCTTTTCATCCATATCTCCTTCAGCACCGTTTGCGAGCAAAAATGTAAGTTTTCTCCACGGCATTCTCAGCTAGGAGTGGTGACTCG
>NW_014034450.1:0-1752 GCF_001186125.1 Sphaeroforma arctica JP610
TATATATCTATATATATATATTACCTGTTCTATAGCCAGGTTCTGTGCGGCCACTGTATCCAAATCGCCCGAATGGAAACCTTGCAAGCGTGCCGTAGACATAGTCGACTGTTGTTGCACCAACATATCTCGATGCTTTGTATACATTTCTTGCCTCTGGTTCAACAGTTGTTGTTGTAGTTGCCGTTCTACGAACTGATTGCCATCGAAGGAAGCCAGGTTATTGAAACTCCGCATGGCTTCGTTTTTAACGCGCATATTACCGAAGCTTGCGTCCCCCTCCGGGCCCACACTTTGGGGCCAGATGTTGCCCCCATTCTTATTACTCTGCGGTATATTACTGTTATTTTGTTGCAGGTTGTTAGTGCTATTGTTCTGCTGTAATCCTGGCTGCTGTTGTTGTTGTAGGTGAGATGCGCTCTGAGAATTGAGGAGCGAGGACCCGCCTGACTGCCAAGACATGGACATATTTAGTAGTAGTATTTTAAACGTAAAACAGTGTGCATTCGAATGTAGAAAATGAGACAACTCTCCTGTCCGAACATTGCGTAACTCCGTTTATGTAACTACGGATAGTGCTTGGACTCGAGCTCTCCTGTTCGACCAGAAGATAGTATTGTAGTATGAGTATGCTGATAAGCAGAGTTGTTGAATCTGCAATAACTCGGACTGGTTATGAATATTTTTTTAAACACAGTAGTAAAAAACATACAAAAATAAAAGAGCGGATGACTTTTAGGTTCACCGGTTTTTTTTAAAGGCGTCTGTGTCTAAAGTAACCGGATGACGTTTTCCGTTAGAATGAAGAATTAATACTCGTTGCGTTTACGCTCAAAACGTTTACTGTGGTTTTATCCTGCATGTGTGACAAGGGTGCAATATGTTTCAACGTTTTACCAAAGATCAAACCTTTATACGTTTGCTCTCAACGTATACGCTGAACTACCATAACGTTTGTGATTTTTGGCCAGCGAGTGCTCTTTTTTCAATTTTTTAGTTTTTTCAAATTTTTTTTGAGGGGTAAATATATGGTGAAGTAACTCTTTTCCTTAGAAACTTTTACTGTACCTTTATTATTTGACGATCTTAAAAGGAGTTAATGAAAGTAGTTCCCCATCATCATAACAACTCATGGCGCACGTTCTGAAAATTTCGATCATAAATTCAGGTCTCCTGGTCACCTGAAGTCATGGCCCCTTGATCCACGGTTTGCAGTCTGTGTGCCCAATGCGGAGCTGAGAGCAGGATCCTACATTCTGCATCCGGGAAGTATTTATTAGTCATATCGATAAAGGACTTGTTAGTTTTTAAAAAGCTACAATATGTAAATTCAAAACTATATTTGAAAAGCGAGATAAGAGAACGAAATGTTTGTTAAGAACTTCTTACAAATACAGGTACCTATACAGGCATACTTTTCCATATACATATACCTGTACCTATACCTATACCTATACATATACATATACATATACCTATACATATACATATATATATACATATACATATACATATACATGTACATATACATATACCTATACCATTACCTATACATTTACACGCACACACACACACACATATATATATATATATATATATATGTAAATGTATATGTATATGTATATGTATATGTACAATGTATATGTACATGTATATGTACATGTACATGTATATGTACTTGTTTATGTACATGTAATATATATATATATATGTATATTTATATATATATATATAAGTGATATATAATATATA
>NW_014034449.1:0-1752 GCF_001186125.1 Sphaeroforma arctica JP610
ATTTATATATGCATTTGCATATGTATATATATATATATGTGTGTGTACATACATGCAGACATATTCATACGTACTCGTACATGTTGACATTCGTATAAAAAATTGATATATGTATACGTATATATGTATGTGTGTTCCTTTGTGCGCGCATATATATATATGTGTGTGTGTGTGCGTGCGTGTGTGTGTGTGTGCGTGCGTGTGTGTGTGTGTTGTATAATATTGTGTGTATGAATGGATGTATATATATTATTAATACAATTATTTTTGTAGTATTATAATTGTTATCATATATATATATGTGGGTGGGTGGGTGTGGGTGTGGGTGTATGTTTATGTTTTGTGTACTTGCGGATATTGTGTTGGTGCGCTCGTGTGTGCATTTGAGGGTGGGCGGGTGTATTGCTCTCTGTATTATATATATAATATAGCTATGTAGCTATGTAGAGAACTTCACATATACTATGTTCCTGTCGTCGCCTGTACTTCAGGACTGGGCAGAGAGCTTGCTCGACAACTATCTCGCCAAGGGGCTAAGCTCATTATCTCATCGCGAAGAGCCGATGTGTTGGAGGAGGTGAAGCAGGAGTGTCTAGCGATCAACCCAGAGACACAAGTACACGTGCTCATAGTCGATCTAGAGGACCTGGACAGCTTAGACGGGAGGGCGAAACAGGCCTTGGCCTTCTTTGGCAACAAAATAGATGTGCTTATCAACAATGGGGGTGTTTCCACGAGATCGAGCGCCCGAGACGCGGCCTATGACGTGACAATGAAGCTGACCAAAGTAGACTTCCTCAGCTGCGTTAAGCTGGCCAAAGCAGTGCTCCCGTCGATGACGGAGTGCGTGCAAGACAGCCCTGATAGTCCCAGCGTGCCCAGAGGTGGCCATATTGTGAACATAAGCTCCGTAGCGGGTAAGGCCGGGGTTGTTCTACGCACAGCCTATTGTGGGGCAAAGTTCGCGCTAATTGGTTGGTTCGATGCGCTGCGAGTGGAAGAGCACGTGTTCGGCTCCGGAGTACGGGTGACGAATGTTTGCCCAGGATCAGTACAGGTAGGTGGCAAGTGATCTACTCCGGTATGTGTGATGTGCGTACGGATCTTGGTCACAATAGCCAACAGAGTTTAGTTCTGCTGCCTATAAGCTCATCTGAAGTACCTATTATGCTTCCATCGATATTTAGATATTTTTCGTGTCATTTGTATATGTAGGGGGGGGTGCGCTTATGACCAGGAATATTGTCGCCAAATACATCTAAGCGAGTGAACTCATGGGTGTACTCACTTGTAGTTTATCTGAAACTACTTGACATAAATAGCAAGGAATTAACTTCTGTTCTAGAGCATGCATGCGATAAATTGGATGCTTCGCTATTCAATATAGGGTGGGACCTGGTTCTCGGCTGATGCCTGACATGTGCCATCTCCGTAGTGAACAACATGTAGCTTCCCAAATAAGGATTCTCATATATAGTCAAGCAAAGTATTTGGACACTCAGAGTCTTGTCACTTCGGGATACGCACCTATCAGATGGTCAAGTAGTGTTAGCTTGCTGTGATCTTCATTGTGAGCAAGCCCCATGCAAACAATTGCTATTGGAGTTGTGGCTACCAACGCACTGCCACTCGGGCAAACATTGTATTGTTTACCTTTGCGCTCTCAGCCGACTTTCATTTGCAGCAATATATATATATATATATATCACAACATATGTATGTATGTATGTATGTATGTATGTATGTATGTAT
>NW_014034448.1:0-1752 GCF_001186125.1 Sphaeroforma arctica JP610
CGTATGTGTGTGTAGCTTCATGTAGGTATAAAATTAAGGACGTATGTGTGTGTACCTTCATGTAGGTATAATATTAATGACGTATGTGTGTGTACCTTCATGTAGGTATAATATCAATGTCGTATGTGTGTGTACCTTCATGTAGGTATAATATCAATGACGTATGTGTGTGTACCTTCATGTAGGTATAATATTAATGTCGCATGTGTGTGTACCTTCATGTGTGCATAATACTCATACATATTGCAGTGTGTGTGTGCTGTATAGGCGCACAGTGAGTGACTGTGATGTGGGGTGTGCATGCCTCATTGATCCATTTTAACCATCTTTTCAACATGGATACGTCTGTCGCGGCTGGAAGCTTTATTCATGCATAGTGTGGTACGCTAGTATAACGTATGTAGTTGTATGTATAGTATAGCACGCTAGTGTAACGTATGTAAATGTGCTGTATAGTGCGCACACACGTCCCGGTGGTGAATCTCTTGTATGCTACATTGATGATATTTACATTGACGGCGTTTAACATCAATAGCGTATGTCTATCTGTATGCAAAACTCAGATACATCCATACAGTTTTATGTAAGATATGCACAGACTATATTGGTTGTGCTATACAGAGCACACATATGCTATACAGAGCACACACAACCCGATGACGTGAGTGGTAGATACCACATGGATCGCATATGCCCCCTTTTAAACAGGCAAAGTATAGCTACTTCTGCACCGACGGTGTGGTCTGACCTTTGCGCTGCGTCCCTCACCACTATCACCAAGTGCACTATCTTGCACCACCCCGAGTGGTTACGTATCACCTGTTTGGAGTCAAACGGTCCTTGTTGGGGACAACGGGTACGGGTACCACCTTTCAGAATTGTTGCACTGTGCTATACTTTGACCATTAGTTCTGGTACGAGACTGGACACCACCCGGCTGACGTATCAAACAAGTCCACCAACAACAATGCCATTGAAAGCAGAGGTAGTCACAGTGGGTGGCACGTTGACAAGGTAGTCACAGTCGTAGCGATCACCCACATACGAGCGGTAGGTGCCCCTGCCACACGTACGATAGTCTGTCTCTGACGGGGTGCGGTCTAACCTGCGCGTTCTGTGCCTCTGCAGTGCAACATCTCACACAACCCAGACGAACTACTGGACAACAACTACCTGGAGATGAAGGGAGCCGATGCGCAGATCACCACTCTGGTGGACGGCCGCTTCTTCAACCCCATGACCACTGAGGCAGTGGTGACCATCTACGTGCCTAAGATAGATTGCTTCTTCCGCGCGCCCCCCTCGAGCTCCTTCTACCAGCCCACGCCTCAGGTGGAGGATACACACGGGTATGGGGTTTGGGAGTTTAGGGGTTTAGAGAGGGGTTTAGAGAGGGGTTTAGTTGGTTTATGGTTTAAAGACTCGGGTTTTAGGGTTTTAGGGGTTTGGGGCTTTAGGTTCCTAAGTATTTCACCCCAGAACTAGGTTGAGGATATGTTTTAAGCGCGGTTAGAATTTTCGGGTATTTTTGTACCAAGATTTAGGGATCTAGAATTTTCCTCAAGCCGAGGGTACAAACGGGCAAGCGGGTTTTAGGTTAGGGCATTTTAGGTTCTAGGGTTTAGACCCCAGATTCACACACACACATCACACAAACAATACACACACACACACACATACACACACAGAGACACACATACACACACACACACACACACACACATACACACACATACACACACACACATATAT
>NW_014034447.1:0-1751 GCF_001186125.1 Sphaeroforma arctica JP610
GGCCTGTACATACCGCTACTCTGTCCAGGATGTCATTGACCATACTCAATGCAGTGCCTGCCGGCGCAAACACTTGCCCACTCGATCAGCCAACGACTGCAGTTTAGACGGCCCTTTGTCACTGTCACTCGCTTCAGTGTCGCCAGTGGTGTAGTGACGTTCTCCACCACCACTACTACTAACTCTCTTCTTACTAGTCCTACTACTACTACTACTACTACTACTACTACTACCACCACTACCACTACTACTTTGTTGACCAGTACGTGGGTTGCTGCCACGGGTAGCGCGTATACTTTGGTGACGTTCATTCGTGACACTGTCTTTCCTGCTGCCACTGTCGCTGTGTGACGTTCTGTTGACCTCAGACACGTGTCCGCCCGTTCCATTGACCTGTGCGCTGGAGTCCTGTATGTGATTGCCTGCTGCTGTGTGTGTGTGTGCGTGTGCGTGTGTATGTGTGTGTGATGTTGTGTGCACGTGATTGTCCTGCGTCGGCTGCTTGCTGTCAATGACCATTGCATCCACTCCGCCAGTGATACTGTTTGCACTACCAGGCCCAGTGTGTGTGTGTGTGTAATGAGGTGTGTGTGTGTATCCTTGCATGTCTGTGTGTGTTTCCATACTTGTGGGTGTGGGTGTGGGTGTGAGCGATGGAGAGAGTGTGGGTGTGGCTGATCCTTTGAGCATGCTGTTGTGGGCGCGTGCGATCTCCAGTTGCTCCGCCTGTTCCATCTCTTTGCGTTTGTGGCGAATGTTGAACACCTCCAGCTCAACTGTATCAGCAAATCATAGGCACAAAGAAAGATCACCATATAAGCTACAGGAACACTAAACCAGATACCAACCCTAAAACCCGAAAGCCCTAATACCCTGAAACTCTATAGCCAATCATAGGCGCAAAGAAAGATCAACATATAAGCTACAGGAACACTAAACCAGATACCAACCCCAAAACCTAACACTAAAATCCTAGAGCTCTAAGAATAGAAAGCAACAACACACATCGAAATAGTTATAAGCCTAAACCCTAAACTCGCATATACTCTGTAATTCATTAATCACACTCACTCATAGTACACACAACTGCAATGCACTAAAACCTACCCCCTACCCCCCTACGTTAACCACCCGCACATACTCTGCAACTCATTAATTACACTCACTCATGGTACACACAACTGCAATGCACTAAAACCTAAACCCTACCCCCTTACATTAACCACCCGCACATACTCTGCAACTCCTTCATCTGCTCCTTGACGTGTTGTAGCTCTATCACCAGCATGGCGTTCTCCTGTTCCACGTACGCTATCTGTTCTAATGTATCCTCCGTCTGATCGTTCAGCCCTTCAATGTCTGCCTGCGCCCTACGCGCCGTCTGCTCAATCTCATCACTCTGGAAACAACACACAAGACACTTGAGACAGTAATAAAATAGTAATAAACAACACACAATGCACATGAGAAATGAGATACATGTCAATGGCACAATCTGTGAGAAATAGCATGTGTGTGAAACTATTAATGAACACACAATACACACGAGCATTGGAACTATCTGTGGGCAACACTATGTCAATGCAACTACTAATAAACAACACACAACACACAGGTATATGTATATATATTATATAAATATATATATTTGTACACATATATTTATATATATATATATATGTATATATATATATATATATATATATACACCACACACACACACACACACACACACACACACACACACACAC
>NW_014034446.1:0-1751 GCF_001186125.1 Sphaeroforma arctica JP610
TGTGTGTGTGTGTATGCGCACATTCATTATCTGATCAATTGATCTTTCAAAAAATAAGCGTTTATTGTACATATGCTCAGGTGGAGTGGAAACCCCCATCACACAATCAAAACAGAGGACTGCCAGGTTACAGTCGAACCCATCCACACAGAGGTGGACATGTCAACACAGG
This sequence comes from Sphaeroforma arctica JP610, assembly GCF_001186125.1. Taxonomy (NCBI): domain Eukaryota; class Ichthyosporea; order Ichthyophonida; genus Sphaeroforma; species Sphaeroforma arctica. Next base: position 173 of record NW_014034446.1, read on the forward strand.
GCCTCACACCCACGGTAACCATGGCAACCAGACCTACACCAACCGACGCAACCTGTTCAACAGCAACGGCAGTGATAGCTCAGAGGGCGAGAATGATCCAGACTACATCCCAAGGCCTTTCAGGCGAAAGGTCTGCGCGTGCACTTCTGTCATGTTTTTACATTCACGTATATATGTATATACATATATATACATATATATATATATATATATATATATGTGTGTGTGTGTATATTATTATAATTATTATTATTATTATTTTTGTTATATTATTATATTATTATACTATTATATTATTACTATAAATATATATATACTTGTGTATGCATGTTTGTATTATGTATGTATGTATGCGTGTGTTTATGTATGTTGTATGTATGTATGTACGTATGTATGTATGTATGTATGTATGTACGGACTAGACTGCAACCTTCCACCTACATAGGTCGCCACATTCATAATACTCCATTATTGAGTATTGTTCAGTTGATGTAGCAACACTCATACACAGTACTCATTACGTTATACCCTTTAACTTACTCAGGAAATAACGTACAGTCGCTTAGGGCTGGAAGACTTCGACTTCTCTCGGCACAACCGCACGCGCTTCGGAGGACTTGAACCTTACGCATCAAACGCATACAGTAACGCGCTATTGCAGGTAAGACAACTCACCCCACATACAGTACTAACGTATTTATCTCTCTCACATTATACGCATCAAATGCATACAGCACCACTCTCACGAACATGTAACAATCCTCTTGCGCTAAAGTTATTCCACACACAAATTTCTACTGTGTGCAGTTGGGTTCAACAAGGCTATTTCAAAACTTCTACCCTCATTTGTTGACTTCAACGAATATCTCTCTCACAAAGTTGTTGTTTCTCGACTGAATGCGTCGTGTTTCAGATCTCACATATCTGCGAAAGTAGATGCAAATGGCCTTTACCTGCCAGAGCCTCAGACCTACGCAACAAGACAAACACCATGCCACAGTACTTTAGTACTTCAGTGTTATATAGCAAGCAACAAGACAAACACCATGCCACAGTACTTCAGCTCCTTTAGTGTTATATAGCATCTAGCCAGACAAACACCATGCCACAGTACTTCAGCTCTTTTAGTGATATATAGCATCTAGCCAGACAAACACCATGCCACACCATGTCACAGTATTTTAGTTACTTTAGTGTTATATAGCAAGCATCAAGACAAACACCATGCCACAGTACTTTAGCTCCTTTAGTGTTATATAGCATCTAACCAGACATACACTATGCCACAGTACTTCAGTTGCTTTAGTGTTATCTAGCATCTAACCAGACAAACACCATGCCACAGTACCTCAGTTACTTTAGTGTTATACAGCATCTAACCTGACAAACACTATGTCACAGTACTTCAGTTGCTTTAGTGTTATATAGCATCTAACCTGACAAACACTATGCCACAGTACTTCAGTTGCTTTAGTGTTATCTAGCATCTAACCAGACAAACACCATGCCACAGTACTTTAGTTACTTTAGTGTTATATAGCAAGCAACAAGACAAACACCATGCCACAGTACTTCAGTT
>NW_014034444.1:0-1751 GCF_001186125.1 Sphaeroforma arctica JP610
CTCACTCACTCACTCACTCACTCACTCACTCACTCACTCAGAGAGAGAGACAGACAGACAGACAGACAGACAGACAGACAGACAGTGAGAGCGAGTGCGAGACGACAAGAGAGAGAGAGTTGGAAAACCTGAACACCAACGGAAGGTGTTAAATGCAAAAGTGCAAACCTCTGCCCAGAGTGCGAATCCGCTCTCCAATGACCAGTCTCCAAGTCCCAACACTATTTTCGTTATTTTCCCACATGCATGTCTTATTGCGTATCGTGTGTTTGGAATCGTTTTGGGAGTCAATGGGCCGTGGGGAAAAAATAAATACCATCATTGAACTACAGAAGAAAAAATGAATGCATAGGAATATTTTCATGTCTACAGCGAAAAAGCGGAAACTTCAAACTATTTTATTATTATCAATAAATGCATACTAAAAGGTTTTTGTCCTGTTTTATACGTCTCTTGGTTTATGTATGTACAAAATAAGTCTCAGAAATCAGAAATGGTTGTTTTATTTTCATTTTCAGACAGATTGTGTAATTTTCAGAAGGCTATGGAGAGATATCAAACTCCTTGAGGGCCCACCGGGCCCTTAATCAACAGAAGGGGGCGGCCCATTTGGGGCCACAGCCAACACTATATAATTTTATTTACATGATCATGTCTCGACAATCGTCACCGATTTTGCTGTATGTACATTTTATAAATCACGGCTGGGACGCCGCCGGGGACTGAAAACGCATATTCATAATCTGAGGGGTATTTCGTTTTGTCCATAATCACGTCCTGTAAATATATATAAATATTGATAAAATATCCTTGTCCTTTTTTGAAACAAAACAAAAGCAAAATTATACGAATAAATGTGGAGTCTTTCCATCTGAAATGAGGAGGGACTCCACGGGGTCTACAAATGGGTCAAATAGCGTCACTGCCGTTTTTTGGCGACAGACAAAAAATCGGTGATAAAGTTGACCGGGAATTAGAAAAGCTTACGCTTTCAGCAATAAAAATCAAAATGATGCAAATATCTATCAGTGTTTATATGTAAATAGTAGTCTGGATGTATTTTATATTTATTATATATATGTATGTATGATCGCTACTCATCTCACATAGATCTGTCTAAAGAACATGTATTCGAATCAACAAAACCAAGGTATCCATTGTACATTTAGTGCTTTATGTCTGACCCTCACCACTCATCTGCTCTCGACCTGATTAGAAACACTGCACGTTGCTATCGTGCTCGAATGATTACTGACTTACTGACTATTGTACTGCTAAATTGTTTAACTAGGATGGGGTGGGGGAGATCAAAATAATGGGAACTACGACCAACAACATGGAGGATCATACAGTATTCCCCAAGGTGAGCACGATCTACTGTCGCTCCGGATATACCCTGAGATAATATCACCCATGAAATTTGGTCTAGTTTGCTAATAGTGCACTATCAATTAATTCGATGCATTTTTGTAGGAAAGTGTCTAAGTACTTCGTGTAGCTATGCTATTTTTTTTCAGATCGAAGATTGACATTTAAAGGTATGTATGACCTTACCTAATTTACTATTTAGTGCGCAAGTGTGTGTACGAGTGGGTATGCAAACGACTGGCTGTTACCAATAAGTCCTATTACGTTTATATTTTTCATTTTGTCAAAATGGGAATTTATGTACATCTTAATACGCATTCTTCAACACTTATATATATATATATATATATATATATGTGTGTGTGTGTGTGTGTGTGTGTAGT
>NW_014034443.1:0-1750 GCF_001186125.1 Sphaeroforma arctica JP610
GGAGAGTTCTCTGTATGTGTATCGTCGCAGATAAACCTTGGTTTTCTCTCGTCCGTTGCGCATTCGCTATCTACTTCACCTGCACCCGTAGCGGTTACATCCATGAAGCCCTGACACTCAGTTCGGTCCTATACGTGCAAACCCAAAACCCCAAGGTGCATAGATTCGTACAGAGAGATGAGGTGTCTATGTGCAAACCCAAAACCCCAAGGTGCATAGATTCGCACAGAGAGATGAGGTGTCTACGTGCAAACCCAAAACCCCAAGGTGCATAGGTTGGTACAAAGAGATGAGGTGTCTTGGTAGGTGGCCAGTCGTACTGAGGAGTGTTTGAAGTATACGTTATAGTGCACTTACACTTGCGATCAGATTATACCTATCACATTGACTGAGGAGTGTTTGGAAGCATGAGTACACTTACACTTAGGATCAGATTTTATCTATCAAATTAACTGAGGAGAGTCGGGAAGTATTCTTTATAGTAGGCTTGCATCAAGTTTATATGTACCAAATAAACTGAGGAGAGTCGGGATGGAAGTATGCTTTATAGTAGGCTTGCATCAAGATCAAATGTTCCAAACAAGTTTATATGTACCAAATAAAGACTGAGGAGAGTCTGGATGGAAGTATACTTTATAGTAGGCTTGTATCAAGTTTATATGTACCAAATAAGCTGAGGAGAGTATATGGGGCACATACACCCAAGTTATAGGTATCGATAGTGAGGCTACCTGTGTGTCGTACGGGCCAGGCCATACCATTGGTTGCAGCACACCCATCCACACATACAGGGCAGTTCAATATACCTTCTGTCACTGTACGGGCATATAATGAGGAGTTACCACCCCACTACACAGCCACAGTCTAGATATATATATTTATACACTTGGTATATTCGTTTAACAAAGACAGACAGTATACCTACTGTCACTGTACGTGCATATACTGAGGAATTATCTCCTCACTATAAAGCCACAGTCTCTATATATGAACACACTGAGTACATTCCTGTACAAATACAAGCATGAATACATCAAACCTTCTACAGGTGTGTTATGTGGTTCATTGATGTGGTCGTACGCCACACATCACACACAATCTGCATGATCATGCAACTACTACAGACTCTCTATCAGCGAGTTATTGTGTTTGCATGACGTGATCGCATACTGCTATTGAAGGCGAGGCTTGTCCATACCTGTAGCTATGTCAGATACTTAGTATTAAAAGATATATACTGTGTGAGTGTACGCGTGCGTAAATCAGTTACATAGTAAGTTTCTACATTGTGTGGGGTATATGTGTATGTATCAGATACATAGTAAGGTTACATACTATGTGTGGACGGATCTACACCCACGGATGACCATCTGATAAGTTTATAAGTATACCTACACCTACTACTACAATCATCGCACTTACAGGCGAGTCTTGTCGCTTCGATCGTCGCACAGCGTCTTCGAGCAGCTTAGCAATCTCTCTGCGTTGATGCTTTGAGCCATCTCCATCACACAACACATCCATAGCAGTCTTGCCATTCTGTGAGTAGCTATGTAACCGTGGGATGGCTATATTTGTACCTAATAGTTCAACCAGTAAGTAGTATGTGCTTTATTTTATCTTATCTTATTCTGTGAGTAGCTATGTAAATGTATGATGGCTATATTTGTACCTAATAGTTCAACCAGTAAGTAGTATGTGCTTTATTTTATCTTATCTTATTCTGTGAGTAGCTATGTAAATGTATGAT
>NW_014034442.1:0-1750 GCF_001186125.1 Sphaeroforma arctica JP610
TGTGTGTTTTATGTATGTATATGTATATATATGTAACCATACCGACATATACACACACATGTATATGTATATGTATATATATATACATACAAATTTATATATATGTATATATATATATATATATATATGTTATAGGTATACATATATGCGTACATGGATACACACGCACTCACATACGCACTCACAGACACTCACACTCGTGTATGCACACTCACACACTCACTCACTCACACACACACACACATATATATATATATATATATATATATATATATGTCTGTGTCTGTGCCTGTGTCTGTGCCTGTGCCTGTGTCTGTGTCTGTGTCTGTGTCTGTAAACACAAAAATATACACTCACTCACTCACCCATTCACGCTCACGCTCACGCTCACAATCACTCGCACTCGCACTCACTATAACTCACACTCACTATCACAAGCGCTTACAGTCGGACTTCCTCACTCGCACTTACACTTACACACACACGCACACTGGCACACCTGCTCTCTCTCACACGCTCTCTCACACTTATTGTCGCACACTCTCTCACACACTCAAGTATATATATATATATATATATATATGTGTGTGTGTGTGCATGTATATGTATATATATATATATATATAGTTTACTGTAGCTTGTGTAATTGGTGACTGTTGCAAGGTCTTGGAAGTATTTTATCTCTGCCTTTATGTGCCACACAGTAACAGGCGACCGTTCGAAGCATTTTGATCGGGATATAAATACATGTATTTCAAGTATTTCCTTTCATATCTCTTTCTTCAATAATTTCTGCCTTCCATTTGGCTTATTCGACTGCCTTCTGGTTTCCTTATTAAATTTATAGATATCAAGCAGAATCTGCTTCTGCTCGATCGGGGTGCCGCTTCCAAAGAAGCGCGTTACATGTCTCGTGTACTGCGCACCATCCCAACCACGCGCAAGGCTCTCAGCGGCGAGATTCTTTCGCAGATCATCGCCAACACAGTCACAAATACAGACCTTGCGAAGGTGCTAACCAAGTACACCGGAGCTCCCGGGGCGTCGACTACTTCGGAGAAGAAGAAGAAAAACTCTACCCCCGAAGTTGAAACCTACCTACAGATCATGATCACGATCTTCCTAATTGACGCGGAACGGGTAGACGATGCCATGGAGTGCTCGTCGGATATGGTAGACCGAGTGGCCAAGTACAATCGTCGCACGTTGGACCCCCTATCGGCTCGCGCTTTCTACTACTACGGTCGAGCGTTCGAGCTCGCCGGGAAGTTCTCGGAGATTCGCAAGCCGCTGCTGAATGCACTCCGCACAGCCACACTCAGACACGACAAGGACGGACAAGCGACTCTGATTAATCTGCTGTTGAGGTCGTATCTGCACTACAGTCTGTTCGATCAGGCGCACAAACTGGTGTCGAAGAGTGCGTTCCCTGAAAACGCCTCGAACAACGAGCTGGCGCGCTACATGTACTATCTTGGACGAATTTCTGCTATCCAGCTGAAGGTATGTGTCAATTTGTGAGTTTTACATATGCTTTGTCGATGCTTTCACATTTATTGAGTAGAGTACTCAACAAAGCGGTACGAGTGCTCCCTATCTGAGTGGCGAAAGCATTTTGGTAGTCTGCGTTTCATTGCACACCGTCTCGAGCTTGCACAGCTATATTTACCTTATTTCTTATTGCTCATAGAAGCACATGGACAGTTAACTGCATTGCCATGTGCGGAGTGAGCTCTATATACACACACGC
>NW_014034441.1:0-1749 GCF_001186125.1 Sphaeroforma arctica JP610
TATATATATATATGTGTGTATATATGTGTGTATATGTATATGTATGTATGTATATTTGAGTTTACTGTTTAGATGTCCACGTGTCAGGTTGGCCAGATATCTACAGTAGAGCATCCGACATCGCGCGAGAGTGCAGGCAACACCAGCAGTTGGCTCAGGCTTGCCACTATTGTATAGGGCACGTGTACCTCGTGTGTGGGTTGCTGCACTCTCTTGTTGGTCGGATATACTGGGTAGGTCAGATATGCTGAAGATAATTAGATAAAAATATAAATGTACCGTGATTTGAAGCTTTAATCAATGGAATACAATTTTGTGCATACAGGTGCTGTATGTCTAGTACTTGTTCGCCTATAGTTTTGCCAAAAGCATATTATGAACCACCGATCAGAGTGCTGGTTTAACCTTTGCTCGGCCTTACAGCCGCTTGTGCCTCGACTACTTAAATATTCGCGTCCCTCCTTGCAGGCAAACGGATATCTTCCTATTTTCCTACCCTCCTTGCAGGCAAACGTATCTCTTCCTATTTTCCTACCTCTACTGCATTCCCGAATAAGACCTTCTACATAATGCGTATTAGTGTCGGTACGCATTAGATTAAGAATACAACTATTTACTTCATTAAGTCATCGCACGTGAATATTCCGGAGCACACAGATCACTACGAACTGTTCCTCAATAATCTCAGCTTTCGTGAGCCTTCGGGATACGATAAAGCCCGACGATGGGTGCTAATGCCGTCGCACATTTAATTGTTGATTGCATAAACAGTTGATAACTAGGCTCGTAAGTGTGGGTGAAGTATCTATCTAGTATGAAGGCTGATAAAGTACTTTCTCTACAAGTGGCGATATCTCTAGTGCATTGCTTAGAAGTGGGTTATTGGTATATGTATGCCATCACACAAATACAAATAGGTCTATTGTACACAGCATGATCTTCATTCCCACAATCGCCTCATAGTAAATACTTCGCTTGCAGCCATACGCATGCAGACCCTTTCATCCTACTGATACAGTATAACGTCTAAAGATCTAAACTTTATACGTTTACGTTCAACATAAATATACGCTGAGCTGACACTTGACTTTACAAAAATATTTTTATATTTTGTAAATAAATACTTATGTGTTTGTTGTTCTGTTTTTTTGTTTTGAAAAAAGCACCCCACAGACCCAGTCACTCAGTCACTCCTCAACCACAGTGTATTGTTTTGTTTTGAAAAAGGATCTAGATTCGCTTGTTATAAATCTTTAAAAAAATAATGATGACAGCCACACGTGTCATGATATTATAAAAGCGTATTTTACATATGTACATAACCGAGTTTCTAAAGGTTTGTATCTATTCTATTCAAATACAACACACACTGCTCGCGGTAATGGGCTAGTATACCAACTTCTGAAGTACAAGAGCGGTATATGTCAATATGAGGTGTCACTATGAGGTACTTGGCGTTGATCGCAACGCTGATGAAAAACAGCTTAAACTCGCATATAGATCTCTCGCCAGAAAGAACCATCCTGACAAGCACCCGGATGAACAGGAACTGTATACCAAAATATTCAAGGAACTGCAGGGCGCTTATGATATTCTAAGTGGTAAGTACACGGGACGTCCCGTTGAGGATTATATAAATGTACATGTATATATGTATGCATGTTTATATATATATATATATATACATATATGTCTACACACACACAAACACGCCCACCCACCCACCACATACACACACACACACACACA